>NW_020954550.1:2973214-3010714 GCF_900497805.2 Vombatus ursinus
GAAGGAAGGAAGGAAGGAAGGAAGGAAGGAAGGAAGGAAGGAAGGAAAAGTAGGAAAGGGAGAGAAAGGCAAAGGAAGGGAAGGGGGAAGAAAGGAGGATGGAAGGAAAGAAGGAGAAAAAGAAGGAAGGAAGAAGTGAGAGAAAGGAGATAGCACTGACCCACATGTCAACAGGGCAATAGCTATGACCTATTTTTCCTGTGGCAGGGATTGCATCTGCAGTGAACCTGCAGTGGGGAAGGGGGTTGTAATCCAGATGCTCTATACTTGATGTAAAAAACAAAAATAAAACAAAGAACGCCAGGAAGCAAACTCCAGAGCTAAGAAAGAAAAAGTTCTGAGTGGTCCAGACAGATTCCAGGGTAGATTTTTAAAAATAATGATGACCATTAGATCTGCCTGGTTCTTAGAATGTACATTCTTCAATCTATCTACCTCTCTTTGGCCAATAGAATGAATTTGTTAGATGACTGACTGGCATAGGGATATAGTCTGTGACCACACAACAGAACTGTTTTCCATGCTAGGCTAACTACACCACATAGGAAGCAAATGTGTGACCTTGGCCTAAAAATAAACAAGAATTTTAATTTTTTGAAAAAGGCATGCATACATTAATATTTTATATATTACAATTACTATGGTCATGTAAATATGCATGCGAACCCCCACACAGAGATTATATCCCCAATCTACCCTCAGAGACTTGTATAAAGATCTGAATACGTTGAGATTCTTTAAGATGTTCCCATAATAGGCAGGCTCAGAGCAATCCATTTTAAAAAGATCCCATTTAGAATCATGTGACCTATCTGAAACAGGCCCTGGCTTTTGCTTAATGCAGTGTGACTTCAAAGGGGACCCTTTGGTATCATCACCATTAGAGAATGACAACGTAAATAATGCTACTGTGTATCCACCTCTACCTACCTTTCAGAATGATTGTGAGGAACGAAAGTGTTTTGCAAAACTTAAAATGTGAATTATTGTTATCATCATCACATCATCATCATCATCATCATCGACTATATATCAAATGAGATAACAAATGTAAATGTGCTTTGTAGACTGTAAAGTGCAGTCCAAGTGAGAGGCTTTCTGATTGCCAAATATCGTTTCCTCAGTGTCGTTGACAAGCTGTTTAGAAAGAGCAGGGACTTGCTACCAAACCAAGGTCACTTCTTTTTAAACCACTGTCTTCTAGAGGAGCCTTTTAAGTCACATTTTAATTTTTTTACCTCTCCAACAGATTCCAGGGTCTCCTTTGAGAGAGACACAGTTCCAGTGAGGCTTTGGAGCTGGCGCCACTGACTAACTGCCCAGATGAAAATCTTCTTAGCCTGAGTGGGGATCCAGGTTCAAGAAAAGAATCTATTGGGGGTAGGCAAAGAGAGGATCACCTCTCTTCTGGGATGTGGAATAAAAGCAGAACATTGGGTAATTTTGAAATATAGCTATCTAACATGGAGGGGTAGTGTGGCATACTGGATAGCTTACCGATCTTAGAGTCAGAAAGACCTGGGTTCAAGTCTTGCCTGTGACTTTTACTGGTTGCATGACTGTGGGCTTAACTTCTCAGTGCTCTAGGCAATTCTTAGGACTGTAAGTTGCATAAAAGGATCCACGTATATTGATAGAAGGAGTTCCCCCTAGCAATGAAATCATGTGTCCAGTCCCCATCCTTATCCCAACTATCATGAGAGACAACAGAGAATAATAGATGAAGAGTAGGTCTTGGAGTCCGGAAGACTTGGACTCAATTCCCACCTACGACACATGCCAGCTGTGTGACCTTAGTCCAGTCACTTAACCCATAGGAGACACAAACAGCTATGTAAGACCACAAAATATAAGCAGGTGCTGATCTACATAGGTACAATGGGTTTCTAGGGGGAATTCTGTACCCTCATGAATGAATGAATGAAAATAATTTTATTAATCACTTACTATGTGCCAGGTACTTTGTTAAGTATAGGGACACAAATGCAATTAAGTAAGAAAGTAAAAAAAAAAAAAAAAAAAGTAAGGTAAGGCAAGAAAGGCCTTGCCCTCTAAGAATTTAGATTCTAATGTCAAATGACCTCACATAAAGGGGAGCTAGAAAGTCGGTGATAGAGGGAGTGGTTTGGGAGCAGTGGCACGGTTTAGAAATGTCTAAGAGACCTGGTTTCAGGTAAGATGAGGTGCAAGGTCACCTCTAAGATCTAATATAATTATTCATTCTATATTGTTTAGGAGGGTCTGTTTTATATGATGTTTCATTCCCTATACGTTGTTATTTATTAATATTGGATCTTTAAAATATATATATTTACACACATGCATATACCTGTGTATAGATATGTACATATATATGTACATACACACAAGTGAAACACCATATATCTATATATAGCATGCAATCTATTCAGGAACAACTATTTGATATATTACACCCTGCCTCTCCCACTTATGAGGTGTTATTATTAACAGAAATTAATTATATTTCCCAACCTGAGTAGATGTCATTAGGTAGAGTTGAGGCTGAAAGTCTTCATTCTCTTCTAGTGTGTAAAATGTTTAGCTTGGTAATCAGTAGAAGCTTCCTCTCACTCAGAATAGGGATGAGAGTATGCATTCAAATTTAGTAAAATAATCTTATGGAATATCTGCAGGGACCATTTTTTGATATGAAATTAAATTGTGGTACAGACAGAGATTTTATTACATTTACATGGGCCCATAAAATAACTTTTATAGTTCCCAATGGTGCAAATCCTCCTTAATTTTGTTAATTATTTCCCCCCAGTTATCCTTAGCCATGTCTGCTAATTCAGTATTGATCTTGAGACTAAGATATGTCATGTTCTTAGAAACCCACTTAAGTCCTCACTGAGTACAAAGGACTCAGGAAGCAGATCCTCTACAAAGGGAATGTTTTAGACTCCAATTCATTTTTTATCACCAGAGGCATTTGTTGAAATGAATGTCTTTCTCTTCAAGCCCCTGACCTGCCAGTCTAGAGCTAGCCTGTTGTAAACCTCGGGGGCCCACGCACAGGTAAAAGTGGGAAGAAGGAAAAGTTTATCTTTAATTGTTTTCTCTCTCCTTCCTCACTGTTGGTAACCAGTGCCTTCAGGAAGATGCTAGAGAGAACCCCATTCTCTAGACTTTTTCTTTTAAAAATTTTTTAAACTCAATTTTATTATATTTTCAGTTCTGAATTCTGTCCTTTTCATCTCCCACGCCCCCCAACCCCCTTCCCATCGACTGAGTAGCAAGAGAAACAAAACTCAATACAGAGTATTGTATAGTTAAGCAAAACAAATTCCTACGTTCCTGCATTAGGCATGTCCAAAAACCACCTCTCCATCTGGAGCTAGGGAGCATGCCCTTTTCTGTACCTGTTGGCCCTATGAAGACCAAGTGGGTTCTGGGCAACCAAAGAGTAACATGAGAGCTCTGGGTGCTTCTAGGTGGCTCAGTGAATAGAATACTGGGCCTAGGAGTCAGAAAGACTCATCTTTTTAAGTTCAAATCCAGCCTCAGACGTTTACTGACTGTATGATCCTGGGCAAGTCACTTAACCCTGTTTGCCTCAGCTCCTCATCTACAAAATGAGTTGGAGAAGGAAATGACAAACCACTCCATTAACTGTGCCAAGAAAACCCCAAATGAGGGCATAAAGAATCTGATACAACCGAAAAACAACTGAAACTAAGTCTGGATGCTTTGGGATATGAAGAGATTGTCAAAAAAGGAGAGTGGAGGGTACCACAAATAAAATTTTTATACTAGCAATTTTGCCTATTCATGTACCCTCTTTCCCCACAGGGAAGCTTGGACAATAGGGAATATCTCACAATAAAATCCCATGCCTCAAATACACTGTGCACAGGCATCACATCTTCCTAATTCAAAACTTTGCTTATTACCAGGTGTAAATGATATAATCTGATATTTTAAAAATAAAGAGGAGTTAAATGAAGTGATGTGAAGGCCTGATTTTAGGTAAGTGAAAGCTTACTCTTACTCTCTAATATGTAGTCATGATTATTTAATGTATGATAATACATGATTCCTCTCAAGTAATGTGTTTTCAAGGTGATTTTATAAAGATGATGCTTTAACTTATAGGAATGACTCTATATGTGGGACATCAGAAAGGCTGGTTGGCCAGTGGAGATGAGACTTACTGCTGAAGTGATAGGAAGCACCATTCAAATCCCACCTCAGCCCAGTGGAAGGCCAGGCTGAGTTTTACAAGGAGGGCACTGCAGGGAGATAGTTCACTTTCTGGTTCTTAAGACAGCATAAAATATGTTGTTCAGTAGTGTCCAACTCAATGACTCCATTTGGTATTTTCTTGGCAGAGATAGTGGAGTAGTTCACCATTTCCTTCTCCAGCTCATTTTACAGATGAGGAAACTGAGGCACACAGGGTTAATTGACTTGCCCAGGGTCACATAGGTAGTAAGTGTCTGAGCCAGATTTGAACTTAGGAAGATGAGTCTTCCTGACTCTAGGCCCAGCGCTCTATCCATTGTACCATCTAGTTGTTCCAAAAATATCTTTGTAAGAAACTATTGTGTACACACCTTTTTGGGGGACCACAGAGGCCACACATGATTTTTTAAAAATCCAGAAATTTGGGGCTAGGGATGGATGGTAAAGCAAAGTTATTTTAGTTGCCACCACAGTTGCTTCCCTGGGCACTATGGTATTAGCCATATCCAATGGCAGTGATTTTGACCTCCACATAGTATCAGTTTGACTTCAGGAAAGAATCTTAGAATGAGCACAGAAGCAGTGTATTGAGAATTAGCTTAGCAGAGCAGATAGAGTCCTGGATTTGGAGTCAGGGAGACATGAGATCAAAACCCACCTCTGACACTCAATTACCTGAGGAATCCTGAAAAAGGTCTTTAATATCAGTCAGCCTCAGTTTCCTCTTCTGTATACTGGAAATAATAAGACCATATAAGCTCACGGGGCTGTTGCAAGGATCGAATGAGATAAAGTATATAAAGTACTTTGCTAACCTTAAAGTGCCATATAGATGTTAGCTATTATTATTATTTTCCCTCTGGGGTCAGAGGATACAAAAATACATGGAGGAGAACGTGTTCATTTTAACATAGATAGTACACTGTGTTTTTGTGTATGTGTGCGTATATGTGTAGTCAAATGTAAAGTGGGACAATAGTTAAACTGACCACCTTACTAAGGGTAACAGTTTCTTTTAATCCAAAAAAAGATCTAAAAAACATGGAATACTTAGCTTTTCGTCATCTGGAGCAGTGCCTCTCACACAGTTGATGCTTAATGTTAAATGTTATCAAATGCTAAATGTTAAATGTTAAATTGAACTAAATTATCATTGTCACCATAGCTCACGTTTATTTATAGGGTGCTTTACAGTTTACAAAGTTCTTTCCTCATAATAATCCATGGAAGCAGAAAGCAGATAGCATTAACCCCATTATACAGATAGAAAACTGAGGCCCAGAGAGAGGAAGCAACTTTCCCAAGGTCACACAGGTGATAACTTGAAGACCCAGGACTCAAACTCATGTTTCGTGACTCTCAGTCTAGGTTGTTGTCTGCTATACCACATTGACTCTCATAACTGAAAACATTTATGGAGATGTGCAGAGTAGCATGCTGAACACTGGGTCATAATGCCACCTGACAAGTATACAGTGCTTATGACAAAATAATTCTTTTAGGGGGCACGTATTATGGTCCTCACTTGACAGATAAAGCAATGCAGGCTTAGACAGATTAAGTGATTTGCCTGTTGCTGCTCATCTTCCTCAAAGAGGACCAATGACATCAGGAGGTGATGTCTTGACTTGCAAGAGAATTGGATTTAAGTGAGCCAGAGCTGTGCAAAGTCATCAACCTCACTCTCTCCTTCAGGGTCATCAGGGTCCAGTTGCAAGACATACATCAGGAGGATGGGCGATTGCCCTGATGCAGTGGGAGGCCTTGGCCTTTTTTAACTAAGGTCTTTCCCAGGTCTCAGTTTGTCTGAGGCAATCCCCATTCAGTAGTTAAAGTCTAGGTAGAATGGAGGCAAAAGATGGCCTACTTTGCCTTCACAAAAGAATCATTCAGGGAGGGGAAGGTCTTCAGAATTTCTGTAAGTCATTTGCTTAATGCCCCAGTGGTAGAGGAGATCCCAGCTCTCTTCAGTTCAAGCCCAGGGTTCCTTCCATTATGTTATATTTTGAATCCATAGCGAATAAACTTATCCATATCCCTGGAGCCATCTTTTTCTTCCCATTCATAAGTCTTAAGTCTTCTTATGCTGCAACTCAGTTCAATATGTACATAGTGAGTATTGGTTCAAAATTCGTTTCTGCCATAAAGTTCTCCCCAGCCAACAAAAGTAGCCATGGTAGAAGCATGGTGCAAGCCTTGGAAGTGCTGTATGTGCAAGAGGTCCTCAATGAATGGCTGTCAAACGAAGTTGACTTTAATCCTGCCATGGCTATCATTGTTCCTACCAGCCTGCCCTTCAGCATGCATTCCCCACCCCAACACTATATTTTCCTATATTATCTGTGGTAGTACATGTTAAAAGATCTAGAGTCAGGCCTCTAGAGCACTGAGTGTAGGTATATCCCCTATGGAAGAAAGGGAGGATATGGGCAAGAAATATGCAGGATGAAAAGGCTTGGCTAAATTGTGATCTGCTCTGCTTGAGAAACTACTCATATCGAAGAGATCACGAATCCATTGAATTACTGAAGTATCATTAATATAGCATCACCTTATTAAGTCAGACCTCACTGATTTGGAATTTGCAATTATCTGACTCATTACAAAGTACAATTGACTTTAAAGTAATAAAACCTGCTTTTTTTTTAATAAACATAAGCTTAGTATTCCATTACTGAAAATATACCCTAAGAATATTATCAAAATAAAAGAATTATCTATTAAAAGATTTTTATAGTAGCATTGTGTGTCTTTGCAAAAACCAAAACCAGAGGTGACCTGCAATAGAAGAATAGTTAAATAAATGCTGGTATGTTAATAGAATTGAATACTACAATGAAATGAAGATCCATAAGTAGGAGGAAGATAAAGAAATATAGAAAGAACTTTATTAAATAATGCGAAGTTAAAAAAGAAAGCCAAACCAGAAAAATAGGAGTGCACACTATGACTACATAAGAGAAAAAGGGAAAGGGAATGAACAGAAAAGCACTTAATCCTAATGAGGACTTACAGGGAGGAACTGAAGAATTACACACTGAAATTCATTTTTTAAATGAAAATATTGTAAAGCAGGACAGCTAGGTGGTGCAGTGGATAGAGCACCAAACCTGAAGTCAGAAAGATTTATCTTTGAGTTCAAATCTGGCCTCAGACATGTGCTAGCTATGTGACCCTAGGCAGGTCACTTAACCCTGGTTGCCTCAGTTTTCTCATTTGTAAAATGATCTGGAGAAGGGAATAGCAAACCACTTCAGTATCTCTGCCAAGAAAATCCCAAATGGGGCCATGAAGAGTCAGACACAGCTGAAAACAACTGAACAACCACAACAACAACAAGCAAATGTAATTGGTTGCATTGATATTTAATATTAAATTTATAACAAATCAATCAAGAGTGTAAACTAGGTATGAGCAAGTCTTTAATCAGTTTGAGAAACTTGGAGTGCTTTTATCAATGGGTGAAGACAGATATCCAGGAAATATCTTGTGACTGCCTGAAAGGATCAGACATATCTCTGGGCCAATGTATAAAATAGTAAGCTGGTTTAGAGTCATTCAGTAAAGCAGTGAACCAGAGATTTGGAGCCAGTAGTAAAGGACTTCAGATTCAGATACCTATGAGCAGGAAATGCTCCTGGGATCAGGGGTGAAGGAGGTAACAGTGAAGTTGCGTGTGTGTGTGTGTTCTTTTCTCTCCATCACTTTCTTTTTTTGCCCTAAGTCTTTCTTTCATAATCTTTTTCAAAGATTATATAAGTAGAGAAGAGGGATCAGAAGCAGATAAGGTATCCAACCAAGGGTCTACAGCATACTAGGGGTAAATAGTGAAAAAGGATAAGCTCTGCTCAGGAACAGAGAGAGACACACTCAGAACAACATGGACACAGATGGACATAGAATGACAGCAGCCACCCAAGGCAGAAGGCAGGTCCAAGGAGCAGGACTCTGAATCAAAGAAGCAAGCTGGCTGTGGACTCAGGGGAGAAGTAGAAGTAACAAGAAGTTGTGGATTTATCCTTTGGCTAAAGGTATTCTCTACAGGTGTCTCACTACCTGAGGATGAACTTCTGTGGATAATGAGAACCCACCTGAATTCCCTCCCAGTTATATCCATTCCATCCCAATGACTCCATTTGCTAGATTGCCCTTATTTGAATCCCATTCTCTATTCTTCAACGACCCTTTCCTTATTCCCACCCCTCAACCCAACTTTCTACTCTAAGCTACCTGACTCTTCTGCTGTGTTCTGTGGAATGCTTGTTAAATTTGAGCGCACTCAGCCCAATGACCTTGTGTACAAAAGGGGTGGGTGTCCCAGGTTTGGAAAGAATGTTTTATACCAACAGTTCCTACATAGCAAATACCCTTATAAAATCTAATTAAGTCTGACTTGCTGAAATTAATAGGAAGTGGGGAGTTAGGGTAGGCTGGTGCTAATGTGTAACATTACTAGAAACCTTGATTCCTCAAGGTTATACCATAGAACTTTGAGGAGAGCAGTAGTCACCTGACCTCTTGAGACCCTTTGTGAGTTCTAGTTAGGGAGAGTTACATAACTAGGGAAACAATACATACTCTCAAGGATTTGACCCCAAATGACCTTTTTGTTGTTTTAAAAAAATCAGACTACCTGGAAGGGCAAAGACTTAGTACCATTGATGATATTAAAATGAATACGCTGCAGGTTTTAAAAGGGGAATCCCATTTTGAGCAAAAGACAAATCTTTGAGGTAAGTGTAAAACTTCAGAGGCATCTACTATGGAGAAGAAAATTCTCACTTATTATAGTTGCATAAATTCTAGAATGATTTTTAATAAATCAGCTATATTACTTTATAATCAAACTTTGCATTTGTTATTCTGACAGTAAAAAGTTCAAAATCTGTTCTGCTTTTGAGATTGTTGAGGGTCTTGTTTTTAAGGACAATCTACTTTGAAATTAGTCTGTTTTTCAAGCTAAGGCTTCAATGCACCTTCACTTTCTGGGTCAAGTGATTAATTTTTATGTATTAAAGGACTTCCTATTTTATGAGACATAGTTATGTAATGGGTCAAGACTCATGGAATGTCATGATCTCAGAAGAATCAAAATTGCAGGTGATCCAAAGGAAAAAGGAAACATGTATGGAGTAGGAGGGGTGACCAGTAGGCTCCAGAATTTACCAAGGGCAACTTGCTTATACAAAGTAGCATAAAAGGCATCATCAAGGACATGTGTGGTGGACAAGTAAACACACCGACTGCACCATTTCTTAGAGACACAGGAGGGCTTCTAGCATCTCTCTCACTAGCAGGTTCGCTTTTGATCCAGTCAGATGGGAAGATAGGAATGGAGTCATAGAAAGGGGTTAAATAAGCTTACTTTATTCTAGTCTAGTCTTCTCAAAAGGATTCTGCTGATAATGAGAACACCAACTCCTACAGCATTCCCTAACAACCCTTCTCGCAGGGGCCGGTGTGAAGTGGGGGCAACTACTCCTCATCTTGATGGGGTCAGTCGAGACCAGCAGAACTTGTGCACTCCTCTAAATTCCCTCAAGCCTCAATGGGGGCCAATTGAAGCAAACCCACAGATTTCCCCTCTCAACCCTTGATGGGGGCTGGTCAAGGCACGCACAGGATACAGCCTGCACATTCACCCCAAGGGGGTCCCCAGTCACTGACCAGTGCCCACTTGCTTTATAGAGCAACAGACAAAGAAGGCACATTGCCAGAAATAGCCTCACAATTTTATGTCACTTCATCCCTATATCTACTGCGCAAGCGTGGTAGGACCTGTTTTGAACCATGATCGTGAGAACTCATACCTAACACCTGGGAAGTAGAGATTGTTATGGCTATGAATTCTGGGAAGAAAACGCTAAGAAAGAATAACAAAAAATCCACTTTACACACACTGAAATTCACCCTCCTATAATATGAGACCATAACAATAATGGGGCTAGTGAAATAGCAAGAGTCCAGGATAGCAGCGGGACAAGCTGAGCGATACACTGATCCCCACGAAATATTAGAAGAACCAGAGGAATGTCTCTGGAGTAAGGGTAGAGACTACAGAGGACTTACAGAAAGACATGGACATGAATGGCACAAAATGGGAAGTTACGGATGGGCTGCAGTCTGCACCAATGGAGGGGACACCCCCTCCTGCTGTTGATATTTTTTTTAGTTATTGAGGTAGTGTGTAATAAAGGCCTATTCCAAATTGTAATTGTTTTCATTAGCTTACTTCACTCGGTAGAGGCAGCATGGTATTGTTAGAGCGCTGGGCTTGGAGTCAGGAATAACTGGCTTCAGATCCCATGTCTGTCACTTATTAGCTTGGGAAATTTTCTGTGAGCCTGAAGTTACAGACTGGTAGAGGTCTGAGCTAATGGAAGGAGTTCCTGCATCATGAACTTTATATTATGAAACTCTAGACCAAGCCTACTCCTTTCCTCCCCCTCCCCCAGGCTTTCTCTTCTCCAGGTTAAAGAGGCCAAGCTACTTCACTGGTGTACAGATGGCATGACCTCCTGGCCTTTCACCATGCTGGTACTGGTCTCTGGGTGTTACTCTCGGTGTCCTTACATGTGGTGAGCACAATACTCCTGATGTGGTCTGACCAGAACAAAGATACCAAGACTATTCCTTTTCTAGTTGTATGTCCCCTTTGCTGCAGGCTAAGGTTTCATTAGCTTTTGGGGGCCGCCATGCCCCTGTGTTGGTTCATACTAAGCTTTCAGCCTTCCTTATTGTATCAGCTCACTCTAAGCTTTAGAACACCTGATGCTATTCTGAGAGACCCGTGCCACCTTTCTGCATTCATTCCCTGTTACCCATCCTTGCTTTCATTTACTAAGTTCATAAATGAGTTTCCTATACATCCACAGGGACCCCATGGGGTACCAAATGAGGATCTGGGCTAACCATTGGTTATCCCTCATTCTTACTCCCTGACCAGCTAGCTCTGCAAGGTGCTACTTCTCTGTGATTCTCCCTTTAAAATATACTGCAGCCTATTTATACCCACCCTGCATCTCTTCATTACCCTTTGGTTGACCTGCAACTCTAATTCTTCAGAGACTCTGATATTCCATGATTCACAGCCATACAGCACCATCAGAAGAATATTAATGATAAAAAGATGGGCCTTTGTTTCAGGGAGAAGCTTGGGGTTATTAAAAGCACTGCACAATTTCCCAAATGCAATCCAGCCTGCTCTCCTCCTCCTATTCAATGAACCAGTTCATTGTCCATCTGCAGTGTCTGTACAAGATACATGAATATATCTTCTTAATATACAATGGTACTCTGCCCCTCTTTTTATCTATTCTGTTCCTTTTGAATAAGGTATGTCCTGCCAGAGCCATATGCCAGTCTTGGTTTCCATTCCATTACATCTCAGTGATACCTGTGGGGTCAAATTTACTTCCATACATTGGGATCTCTAGTTCACTTGCTTGTTACTTATACTTTGTGTATTTGTGGGTAGAAATCTGAGACCATCGGTTTTGTTGCAATCAAACATACAAAACAATGGGAAAAATCTTAACCTCAAACTCCTACCTGTAGCAAGGCAAAACCAAGCAAATAATAATAATAAACAACAATCAAGCAAAGAAAGTGTTTTTGTGTTATGACCACTTCTAGTCTGCCTGAAGTCCCAACAACTTTCATTCTATTTCCTTTCCTTCTTTTGGAAAACATCTTCTTGATCATCTATTAGCTTCCCAAACCCATCTTTACCTTCTGTAGTGCTTGCCTTAAGTAGGAAAGGAAATATTACCTCTACTCCTGAGGTATTTTCAGTTTCTTGTCTGTGGCCTCAAAATCCTTAACAATGTTCTCTAGATGACTTATCATTTTTGACCTTGTGAAGCACCAAGCATGGGTTGTAGTGCTCAGATTTGACAAGTCTTGGTAATTTCTCCATCATGGTCCATATAATTGACCTGGGAAAACAGAAGACCTCTCCATTGTTATTGTGTGGTTGTGGTTTGTCCTTCATTCTTGAAGAGGACCATGACATCAAGGAGATGATGACATGACTTGCAATTGACTTTGATTTGAGTGAGGGAGAACTGTGCAAGGTCATCAGCTTTACTTTCTCCTGCAAAGCCATCTGGGTCCAGTGGCCAGATATAGATCAGGATGCAGTAGGAGACCTTGGCCCCAAGCCAAGTTCTTTTCAAGTTCTCTCTTTGAGTGAGGCCTATTCAGTGAATAGGCCTCTTTAAGAAGTGAGTCAAGGGATGGTGCCTTTAATAAAAAAAAAATCAAACTGGGAGGGGAAGACTCTCAGAGTTGCTGGCCAAAAGAGAAACAGTTACTGTTTACATTCCCTCTGAGCCAAGAAGGCACAAAAAATACCAATTAAGTGGTGTTTGGGCAAGGACCTATTGTTGTCCAATCTATAAGCTCCAGAGTGAATTGGATTTCAGGCTTGGTCTTTGAGAAAGAAATCTATCCAGTAAATCCCAAGTTAACTAGGCAGCTTTTGGCCATCAAAAATCACCTTCCTTTGGACAGAACACCCTCAGGTAAGAGGAAAGGAGAGGAAAGGAGAGAAGAGAGGAGAGGATAAGCTGAGTTGCCCAACTGGAACTGTTCAGTTGGGTTCCCATTCAGGCAGCTCAGACTACTCACAAATTGTGGTTTGTCCTTCATTCTTGAAGAGGACCATAACATCAGGGAGATGATGACATGACTTGCAATTGACTTTGATTTGAGTGAGGCAGGGCTGTGCAAAGCCATCGTTATTATCAAGTTGACAAATCACTGCCTCAGTGCCCATCAGCAGGGAGTTGCCAGTCATCACTACTCTTTTCTTCTTCTAAACCTTACTGAAATGACCTTTCACAGGATGACATCTGTGGGTCCATATCATCATTCCACAGAAGATAAGAATGCACTTCTTCAGAGTATCCAGTTCCTACCTCCCTTTCTCCTTTTTGCTATGTTCTTTTAAAAATTGTTTGATATTTATCTTTTAAAAAAATTAACAAGCTTTTGTTTTCTCTTTCTCCTACCTTACTTCCCCCTCCCCCCCCACCCTGCTCCACTGGGGAAAAAAGAAAAGCAAAAGAAAAACCCTTATAATAAATATGAATAGTCACATAAAACAAACTCCCATATGGTCATATTCAAAAATGTATGTCTTATTTTGCATACTTATTCCATCATTTCTGTCAGGTTATGGGTAACATTCTTCATTATCAGTCCTTTGGAATCATGGTTGATTATCATGTTGATGAGAGTTCTTAAGTCTTTTAAAATTGTTTTTAGAATGTTGTTATTGTATAAAATATTCTCTTAGTTCTGCATCAGTTCATATAACACTTCTAAGGTTTTTCTGAAACCATCCCTTTCATCATTTCTTAGGTTTGTGCTACATTCTTCCACGTGCCAACCTATTAACGCAAGTCAACATTCCCTTATGAATGACTGAATGAATGAAAAAACATTTATCAAGTCCTTACTCTATGCCAGGCACTGTGCTAAGCACCAGGCATATAAATATAAGCAAACAAGGCAGTCCTTGCCCTCTAGGAGCTTACATTCTAATGAGTAAGACAATACAGAAAATCAGAGTATATGCATGCACGTGTGTGTTTGTGTGTATGTGTGTGTGTATGTACATGTGCATACCTACTTGTAGGGAAGCGGGAAGGAAGGCTTGTTTGAAAATATTCAAGAAATGTGTGGTGGCCTGAGGTCCAAGTAAGAAAAAACAAAAGTTCACCTATCAGAGTCTAAGGTTCCAGGATCAGAATCCAGCTTCCAAAGGGAAGAAAATTAAGAAGATAGCCAAAGTGTAGGCAGCATGGTTTGGAAATGTCTCTTCAAATCCTATTTCATATGTTTTTATAGCCTCTCTTCTTTTATAGCATATAGCCTTAAAAAGAATCCTTCATATTCCCTGATAAAATCAATTTTCAGCTCTTCTTCCATTTTTCTTAAAAGAATACTTCATAGACATACATGAACTGATACAAAGTGAAGTAAACAGAACCAGGAGAACATTGTACACAATAACAGCAACATCGTATGATGAAGAATTGTCAATGACTTGACTATTCTCAGTAATACAATGATCCGAGACAAACCCAAAGAACTCATGATGAAAAATGCTATCCACATCCAGATGAAGAACTGATATTGTCTGAGTACAAACTAAAGCATACTATTTTTCTTTCTTTCTTTCTTCCTTGTTCAAGTCTTCTTGCACAATATGACTAAGATAAAAATGTTTTACATGATTGTGCATCTATAATTTATATCATATTGCTTACCGTCTCAGGACGGGGGAAGGAAATGAGGGAAGGATGGAATATGGAACTCAAAAAACCCCACAAATGTTAAAAATTGTTTTTACATGGAATTGAAGGAAAATAAAATATTTTTAAAAAAAAGAATATTTCATACTCCCTGAGGAGAAATATTCCTTGAGCCTCTTCATTTTCTCCTCTAATGGGAAGACCAGACTATTCAATCATGTTTACCTTGACCATAGCAGAGAAAAAACCATCAAGCACCCTATGTGGACCACTGCCAAAATTCTTTTTACTCTCCATATTTTCCAGAAACAAGATCAGTCTTTTGCCCTTCTTGATAGTAGGTCACATGGCCACCTCATCTGGAGTACAGCTGTAGCAATTGACTATGCAGGTCTTTAACTCCAGAGTTATTACTTTCCTCAGCTCACTGGCACCTTGATGGGCAAATCCAACTTCCCTTCCCTTGTCTTATTAACTTCTTTCTCCATCCTGTTCTTTTCTTCCTCCTCTTCCCTCTTTTCTCTAATCTTCCTTCTCTTTCAATTCTTCTTATCATCTTCCTTCTTCAACTGAACTCCTTTTTCTTCTACACAATTCTTTCTTTCCCTTCTCCTGCCTAAGGAAGTGAGTTGGAAAGTGAGAGGAATGATTTATTGTACCCCTATTTTACTCCAATCAGTTTTATTCAGTTTAGTGTGATTCCATAGGGATAATGATTATAGTGATGTGCTTATCTATTAATATACATTTAGTCAGTCTAGTCAACTAATGTTAGCATAGGAATTACATATATTAATACATAAGTAACATATATTATATTTAGGGATAATTAGATAAGACTTACTGTGTAACAATCATAGCAATTAACATTGATAGCACTTTGAGGTTTACTAAGTGATATTGACAACAATGACACGCAACCTTATTATTACTGCAAAATGGTGTGGAATCAGCCTGAGAAAATGTCTATATGATAACGTAGGATCTCTCTAACTTGACTGTTCTTATAATAGGCCCCAAACTTTAAACTACAAGTAGTAAGTTCACTAACTTGTTAAGTACAAGTTCACTAGTTGGTTATAAAATTCACTTGCTTAACCACAAGAATGCTGAGTAGGGGACCTCCTGTAGAACAAGGCCAGCATGGGTAAGAGGACAGCAGGACTCCGGACCTCCACCCTCTTTTGCTTAATCACCATGACCAAGCGCAGTGTAAGTAGGATGTTTTGATGTGATACAGAAAGTCCCCCAACTTGTTTTTGTCTTTCCAGACCACTCTTTCTTGCCCAGCATGAAGAGGGGTCCATCTTAGTGGAGATGACCCTTCTTGCCTTTCCCATCCTGTGACCAACCATGCTATAGTATCATTTCTGACTCTGCTAGAGAGTCAAAATGAGACTATATTTTACTTCACCTCTTCTGTATCTCTGGATATCAGACACTATAAAATTAGGGCCCTGGAGACACAGGGCATCTCAGATCGTGAGTAAGATCTGAGATCTACTTCATTAGAGAGAGTTAGGAACCCTTACTAGATGGCCCATAAGGTACTTCTTAGCTTGAAATCTACAGTAAGTTCCTATGATTTTTTTCCCTTCAGTTCAAATACTTTCCCTTCTCCTTCTCCATGAATCACTGAAAATTTCCCCTTCCCAAAGTTCAATAGCTGACTTTCTCCACAATTAAAGAAAAAAAATTCATTGTCATAAATTAGACTTCCCACTATAACTATTTCATAGCATGCAGCCCCAATCAGACTAACACATCAATGTTATTCTCTGAGTATCTATTGATGATCAAGAAGCTTTTAATTGGATCACTAAAGTAGGACAACTTTTTTAAAAATATATCTAATTGTGCAATTGGAGACTTACTGTGTAATAATCATAGCAATTAATATTGATAGTACTTTGAGGTTTACTAAATGATATTGACAACAATGACACGCAACCCTATTATTACTGCAAAATGGTGTGGAATCAGCCTGGGAAAATGTCTATGTGATAATGTAGGATCTCTCTAATTTTGACTGTTATAATGTGTTCTAATAGAGATCAGATGACATAATACACATAAAACATTTTGCAAACTTAAAGTACTATATAAATGCTATTATTATTATTATATAGAAACTGAAAAAGAAGGCTGTTGGAAAGTTCTTAGAGAATGATGTAAGCAAATCTTGTTCAACTGCAAATAGTGATAATTAATCCACCTAGTCTTAGAACTTCTGGTCAATTTCAGACTTACAGAGTCAGTGTGGTCCTTCAGAGGTGATAGTGTTAGTCTATCCTTTATTCTTCTTGAAGTACTGAATCTAAATTAGCTTAGGCAAGTTGTATCCCAACCTACAGCATCTTTCTTTCTTCCTTCCTTCCTTCCTTCCTTCCTTCCTTCCTTCCTTTCTTTCTTTCTTTGGAAATTCCATAATTTTTCTTGAGAGCCAACTTTTAAAAACAGTATCTTGGAGCTATTAGAGCCAGGGGTGGGGAACCTGCAGCCTCAAGGCCACACGTGGCCCTGTAGGTCCAAACTATTGGATTCAATCAAAGGGCCACACTTGAGGACCTAGAGGACCACGTGTGGCCTCGAGGCTGCAGGTTCCCCACCCCAGTATTAGACCTTGGAAGTTTCCCTTCACAGTTTCCTTAATACCTCATATTGTAATATTTTGCCTGCTTATTTTGTTCTTACATAGAGTAGTTGTTCATTTAAAGGTGCAACTTTGACTCTAAGAATCTGATCTCCCTGGTGTGGGTACTTCCCTTTACACTGAGGAAGGGCATGATTCTACAAATAATTCAGTTCAAATTGGCAGTAAGTGTTTGCTGAATTGAATGAAATGCATCCCCAAAGTCCTGTAATCAAAAGATTCATCATCTAGTGGTCAGATTTCCAGTGTTTTGGGCAGGCTGGTCCTCAAACAACAAGCATCCAGTACTTTACCAGGCCTATACTCGAACTCTTTTCAGTTTGGTGGACCAACTAGAGCTCATTGGCATAGTCTTTGAGAATGAAGAGTAGTCTCTGTGCTACCATGAGTCATTTGAGTAGGGCTTGTGTGTAAATAGCTCTTCTAAAAGACCACATTTATTTTTAAATGTTAGATGGCCCAAAGTAGGATGTATGTGGTCAAAGTGAGTATGGTTTCAGTTCAGATGACTCTAGCTCAGAACAGGCCTAGAAGGTTGTCTGGTCTCTGATTATCTAAATTCCCCAAAGCTACAGCACAGCCTCAGTTGTATAAAATGCTTTGAAGCTATTCTGCATCCTTTGAAAAGTGATCTCAGTTATCAGAGAGGCTTCCAAATTGACTTGGTTTCCTGGTCCTTTGAATCAAGGATGAAATCCTCACACACTTTGGGTCAAAGGTGGGGAACCTGCGGCCTTGAGACCACACATGGCCCTCTAGGTTCTCAAGTGCAGCCCTTTGACTGAATCCCAACCAAAGGGTCACACGAGGACCTAGAGGGCCACATGTGGCCTTGAGGCCACAGGTTCCCCACCCCTGCAGTCTGGGTCATTGCTGGTAAGAATAAATTCTATCACTCATACTTCATGCCCCACCCCAACCACCCTTACCCTTGAAGTCTCATGGACACCTTCTCAATTTGATGGAAACCAATTTGACCTTAAATGTGTTACAGCAAATAAGCTATGTTTACAGTCTCATATGTGGGTCCTTAAAATGATTTTGTACTAAAATCAAAATTATCTGATGTCTAATAAGCAAAGGAATTGTGATTTTGTTGCCATTGGAAACTTCCAAGGGCCCTGAGCTATTAGGCCCATTTAACTTAATAGATAGGTCCTAGGGAATTGCCTGGTTAAGTGACTTGTCCAGGGTTAGACAACTAATAAATATCAAAGATTTGAATCAGGGGTGTGCTAAAGCCAGCTTTTAAGACCCGATTGTTAAATTTTCAGTGTGAGCATTTACATTTCAGAAATCTGCACACACTATAAAGAAACGCTTGATTTGTTATTTCTTTGATCGTTTAGACTTAAGAAAGCAAGGTAGAAGATATTAAAAATGTAGATTAAATTTAAAAGTGTGTCTTTCAAATAGCCAGTTGTTAAAGTCTGTTGTTACTAGCACACATCTGATTTGTACTCAAGTTTTTCTGATTCTGAGACTACCCACTTTTCCACTCTTCTTTTATCTAGTTTCTTGGATCAAATGTAAACGATCTCTGCAAGCAAGAACAGTCACAAAGTCTTTATGTCAATGAAGGGCCACAAAGTGTACTCAGAAGACAGTGAATATGGCATTGATTTCATGAGAGTGAATCATGGAGGGTAGGTAGCACCATAATGCACAGAGTGCTGGGTCTGGAGTCTGGAAGACTCATCTTCCTGAGTTCAAATGCTGCCTCAGACACTACCTGTGTGACTTCACCTTGTTTGCTTCAGTTTCTTTATCTGTCAAATGAGCTAGAGAAGGAAATAGCAAACCACTCCAGTATCTCTGCCAAGAAAATCCCAAATGGGGTCACAAAGTATGAAACACGACTGAAAAATGACTGAACAACAACAAAATTATTCCAACTCTGTAACAAACAATTACTATGTGTCCAAGTTCATAGATACATATGCAACTTGGGCAATGCAGCCAAACATAAGATGAGGAGGAAGAAGAGGAGGTTGATAACATCCTTCTCATTTTTTAAAATTAAATTAAATTTGGAATTAAAATCCAAATGGTCTTGGGAAAAGTTTCTAGCATGCTATTCTTTTGTGTTCAATATTCTAAGAACCATTGCACAATAAAATAATCAGGTGTTTTGTTTTGTTTTGTTTGTAGTTGAATAACACTATTAGGAATGGGCTCAATGAAAACATCTTTGTTATGATTCCAGTAGTAGACATAACAACAGGAATCATATGTACCTCATCCTGCTCTCATGTGATTTTCATCTCCTTGACTAAGCATCTATATTTTGGAAGATTTTGTTCCATCTGGCTTGGAGATTATGAGCATTTAGGATGGCAATACCTATTAAAATGTTATTTCTCAGTTTTTATAAATCGATGTTATGTCCAGACAATTGTGGGCAATAGTTCATTCTGTGATAATGTTTTCATTCTAGTACAGTCAGTACAGGGTTTGAGTTATCCAGGCTATTCTGAGATTTGTTTTTGAAATATGGGAATTTGTCATTCGTCAGTCTGTGAAAGATAGCAAGTTTAGATGTGCCTGTCTTTCTACTGCTTCTACAACATTGTCTTTTGTTACCTTTTCCAATTCGCTGGATTTGAAATGAAACTTCAGAGTTGTTTTGGCTTGCATTTCTCTTATTGGTAATTTACTTGAGAGTAGTTTACAATTCTTTTGAAAATATGAACAAATAGTTCATATTCTTTACCACTTACTCCTTGTAATTAACTAATGTTCAGAGGAGGAAACGGTGACCTTTACCAGAGGAAGAGACTGTATTATGACTTCTGAGATCCCTTCTCCTTATAGACCTATCTAGCCAGTTCTCCAGTTTCTAGACAAGAGAACACAATAAGTTTCTGCTCTTCTGAAGTGAAGTGTAAAATGCAAATGTTCTTCTTTATTAAGTAAATAATGTTCTGGAGAATATACTATACTATATTCACCTTCCTAACCCTACTAAAACAAAAGCAATTCAAGATCTTTACACGACTTTAAATGGAATCTGTTTGAATTGTCCTCCTGTGGTCCTTGGCTTTACTCCATTTCACACTTTGTCAATATAGCACTTTTTTTTCATGTGCAGTAGCTATTGAAATTTCAGAATTAAAGCTGTTTTTGTTTTTATACTTTTAAAAGCAAAAGCATTTTAATTTCTTTGAAAATGCCAAAAGAAATTGAGATTCTCTAGGGTTGACAACTTAAGAAGCAGCCACATGTTCCTCTTTCTGGCTTCACCCCCCAAAATCATATGATCTTTACACAACGATTTAACTTTTTCCAATTCTTAATTGAACTTTATTCATGCCTTTATTTTTATGTTACAGTCCTTTCCCCATCCCCCCAAATTTAAAAATAAAGAGAAAAAAAGCACTTCAGAAAAAGCCAACCAATACAGGAAACATGCCTGGCCTATGCAATATTTCACACCCCTAATCCCCCACCTTTGCAAAGATGGGAGGGATTTGAGTTTGCTCAACTCTTCCCCAGAGCCAAGCTTGGCTGTGGACCCAATCTTAAATGTACAATTCTTCTAGATCCAAGCATAACAAAGTAGTGAATGGCGGCCTCTTCGCCTTTGCTGTCATTATGAAAATGTAATTCTGTTACAATTATTTAATCCCAAAGGCATTATTACACCTGTTCAGCAGTTTTCAACTATGCACTAAAATGATGTACAACTCCACTGTGATAAATCTCAAAGTGATTTTTTTTATTAAACTTTCTTTGAAAGTATTATAGCTGGAAGCTGATTAACTTAGAAAAATGCTTTAGAAAAACTACATAAATAATCATATTTGAAGTCTGCCATTTCAGGATTTGCTATTCTTTTTGCCCACAGTTTATACAGTTTTGAAATATGATAAAATAATGAATTAAAACAGTATAACTAGACTGCTTAGCTTAAATGCCTGGGAGCAGAGAATGGGACCTTAGAGATTATCTAATCCGATGTCTTCATTTTATACATGAGGCAACTGATGCCCATAGATATCATAGCTAGGGCCTTTGACAAAAGAGTTTTAGTTTCCTCATCTCTGAAATGAAGAGATTGTACAGTTTTCCAAACTGTTCTAAATAAGCTGCAACTAGCAATTTCAGTCCCCCAGGCAAACAATGCAAAACATGAATTGAAATAAACTTGTCATCCAAGATATAAAAATAATGCAAGTGGGGGTAGTGGAGGTCAGGACCCAAGACAGAGAGACACTGTGAGGTTGCTGCTGTGGAGACCATAGCATCGCAAAGAGAGAGGGGGAGGAAAAAGAGGCCATCTGGTACCTTCATATTGCAACTAATTATTCTTACTAGGTGCTAAGCTCTTGTTTTTGTGCTACTGAAGGAGTACCAGTGCTATACAGATGTAGATGTATGTAATTAAATTGCACAACATTTTGAAAGCATCAACTTGAACGCCTGTGCCCCCTAAATTTTGGTGCCCTGGAAAAATTCCAACTTGTTCCAGCCTGGTTACAGTTCTATTTCCGTGGAGTCTAAATGTTCTTTATGTATGATGCAAATAGAAGTTTCCTAAGAAAAATCTGATACTGGTATATTTCTTCCCTTAAAATATGAGGTATGAAATTATGGCTATATTTAAAAAAAAACCTTTCTTGTGACAATTGGTTTAATTCTTCCTGGCTCTCTCTTACCCCAGAGGTATTCCGTAGTCACAGTTCCTCCCCCTCCCTCCAAAACATGTCATTTATGGGTTCCATCAATATATTTCAAAGTTAAAGGTGTTCTGGGGCCAAATTCATTTGGCAGTTGCTGGGCTAGATAAACTCTAAGGTTAATTCAAGCTCCAAAATTCTATGATTCTATGATACATTCAGCTTTATACTTGTAATGGTTTAACACAAGAGAGAAATACTGAATTTCCTCCTACCTAATGGTATACTTCCCAGCCCTGTCTTTTATCATCCACTAAAAATGTGCCAAGTGAAAAATCATGAAAGAGAAAAGAGAATAGGAGAAGTAAGGGAGGAAAAGTGAGAAAAAACAGGCCCAAGTGGTATGAGATTGTGATGAACACAAACTCTGATTAATCTGAACTGTGTTTAATTGCATGAAAAAGTTCTAGACTAGACTGAGGCTTTGACTATTTCTTCTCTATTTCAGAAGATTCCTTGGCTCATCACTTTCATCAGTTCCCTTCACCGGTGCAGATCTCTACACTTTCAAGTCATCTCATCCTGTGTGAATGTGAGATCTCATTCTTATCCATGTCCTCCCATAAATTTTCCAAAGGATCCACCCAATGGGTTCTGGGACTTTATCTTTTATTATTGATATATTAGAGATGTGAGAAATAACTCATTCAGACTCAGGAGGGATGAAGTTAAAAGCCCAGTTTATCATGCAGTTGCGAAAGCAGGTGTCTTATTGAATAGGCACATTATACCAAAGCAAAAGTTCACTATTTATTTCTAATCCTGGCCACAAAGTCCCTCCTCTGTTTCCTCATTGGCTGAGTACTCCAGAGTGTACAACTTTTTGGCACGCCTATTACACATCTACTCCTTGACATGTTTTCCATCCTCCTACATACATTGCATGTTCAGAAAATGGTATCTTAGCCCCGCCCAGAGGTGGAGAAGTTACTATTCATGAACCTAATAAGCACGCCCACTCTAAGTAAAGCTTAACCTTCTTCCTACTTACCGACTTCTAACAGCAAAACAAGGTAAGACTAGCTGTATCCTGTTTTACTTAGTTACTTTTCTAGTGGTTGTTTCAATTTCATGGAAACAAACATTTTTGTTATATCTCTCAGGGACACAGTCCTCCACTCTTGCTACGTGACTGACTTTTTCTGGTCATATATGTTTTTAATAATATCTTTGATGACACTGAAAAGGTTTGAAAAGAGCTCAGATAAAAAAGGAGGAAGCATTTAAATTTTTGTCATGACATCAAAACAACTGAGCAAAAAGTATTCAATCAACTCTGATCCTAAGAAGTAATTTAATTGATTCACCAAATGAGTGAATTGGCCAATTGTTCATATCACGTAGACCTTTCCCATCAAGACGTATGTTCCTAATCAGATTTGTTTCTCTACCTTCATACTGTGACATAGTTCTATACACCAAGAGTCTTACCAGGCTATACACAGTCTTATCAGTAAACAAAGTACAAGGTAATCTGCTTAGTAGAAAAATGGATTTCTGGGAATTTTTCCCTTTCGTAAATCTCTATACTGAAATTTCACTTGGAGAATTACGCTATATGGCTAAATACTTTGAAAGAACTACAAATCACTTGTAATAAGAAGTCAATAACGGATGGGATGCTAGAAAATAGGTAGGGTAATTTACTGTTGTTGAAGCTATTAATTAGTTCAACCATAAAAATATGGATCTTTTTTTTGAAGATAATAACTTCCTTGGGGCATAAACCTAGTAGAGCAATCACTGAATCAAAAGATATGCAACTTTTCCCCCAAATTTTCCCTGCATAACTCCAAATTGCTTCCCCCCCCCCTTTTTTTTACTTTATTAGCAATTTTTTTTAAAGTTCCTACTTAATCCAAGAGAAGGAAACTCTAATGGTAAAATTTAGCAGAGATTTTTTTGGGGAAAGGAGGAATTACCAGAATCCCTTCAAATCTACTTTATAGATAACATGCAACAATACCATTTCCACTTCCCCAAGAAACATATCTAAGACTCTATCTCTCTGGTAGGAAGATCAATTATCTATTGACTAGGTTGATTTCCAAACTTTTGTTAGTGTCCTTATTACGACAAATGATGCAGACCAGTTAAATAATTGACTCCTTCCTAGTTATAAATAAGAAGACGGAATGAAGAACCTTTCTCCTCTGCCTATATTTGTCAGATCTTAAAGCAGTAATTAAATAAGTCAAAACAACAATAAATTGTAACCATTTTATGTCAATGTCATTTTTTATCTATTTATCACTTTTTAGTATAGGGGAACTTGTCTAAGTGTGTCAGTGTAAAGTTGTTTCAATTGCATATCACAATTTTCTCATTTTTATAATTTCTTCCAGTTTTCTATTTTTCGTCTTTGCTTTAGTAAATCAGTAGTCTGAGTGTACACTCAAAACTAAGCCAGGAAAGTCTTCCATATTGATAATGAGTCATTTTCTGCCTGTTAAAATCATTTTCATTTTTTGTGATGTTACTTGTTTGTCTAGCACTTATTATTTCTGTTCTCAAAGAAAATATTTGTGATGTACCTAGGCTTTGACCTTTCCCATTCTTTACTCCTGAACCGTGTTTCCCAGCATATGTTTTGCTGTCCTATCTTATGGTGAATTTTATATTAAAGTCACTAAGTATTGAAATATATGTTGATTTAATTTGAAGGGTTTGAATAACATTTAGCTCAGAATAGCACTTACCTAGAATATAGGAAGTGCTTAATATTTGTTTGTTGATGGATTGATTGTGTCATGACTGCATCTGGGGTTCTTAGCAGAGATACTGGAGTGGTTTACTATTTCCTTCTCTGGCTCATTTGACAGATGAGGAAACTGAGGCAAACAATGGTAGGGTAGGTGACTTGCCCACAGTCACACAGCTAGTAAGTATCTGAGGCAGGATTTGAACTCAGGTCCTTCTGATTCCAGGGCTGGTGCTCTATCCACTGTGCCACCTAGCTGCCCTATCAGTACTCCACTACTATAAGGCATAGAAGTCCTTCCTTTCCATATGCAGTCTTTGTGAAGCTCCACATTGGGAACAGCATCTTTGCTGGGCAGGTTGCTCAGCTGGACTTCCATGGTCTACTGTTCTCCTTAACTTGACTCTATTGCCAGGACTAGTTCTTGCTTGAGTCCAAAGTCAGCTCTTTTTTCCACTTCTAAAGGTCTGACTCCTTGAAACTGCCTCTACACTCAAATGGATGCCTTTCTGTATCCATGTGGAGTATGTGTCCCTCCTTCCTCAATCGTACCTCAAACTCTCTCAGACTGAATCGCCAATAGGATTTTTCCTTCTGCTAAACACCATAGAAAATGATAGCAGATTCAGAATCTGAACCCTGGTTCTCTGACTCCAAGGTAGGTCTGCTTCCTATACCATACTGCTTTAACAGAAGGCCTTATTTGGTCAGTTGCCAGTGAATGTTCCTAGAAGGCTTGCAAGGGAGGAGACATCATTTTTTAAAAAATTTTCTTTTTTTTTTAACTTTTGTTTTTAAAACTTTGGTTTCCAAATTTTCTCTCTTCCTTCCTCCCCACCCACCCTCATTGAGAACGCAAGCAACTCAATACAGGCTTATACATGTGTAGTCATGCAAAACACTTCCTTAGTAGTCATGTTGTAAAAAACTAAGTATATTTCCCTTAATCCTATCCCACCCTCCATTTATTCTATTCTCTCTTTTGACCCTGTCCCTCCTTAGAATTGTTTGCTTCTGATTACCCCCTCCCCCAATCTGCCCTCCCCTCTTGTCCCCTTCACCCCCCTCCCATTTTCCTGTAGGGTAAGATAGATTTCCATACCCAATTGAGTGTATATGTTATTCTCTCCTTAAGCCAAATCCAATGAGAGTAAGATTCACTCATTCCCTCTCACCTTCCCCCGTTTCCCCTCCATTGTAAAAGCCTTTTCTTGTTTGTTTTATGTGAGATAATTTACCTCATTCTACCTCTCCCTTTCTCCTTCTCACCATATAATCCTCTCACCCCTTAATTTTATTCTCCAGATATCATCCCTTCATCTTCAACTCACCCTGTGCCCCCCCATCTATCTACATATAATTTTTTCCCTCCAACTACTCTAATACTGACAAAGGACTCATGAGTTACCAATATCATCTTTCCATGCAGAAATGTAAACAGTTCAACCTTAATAAGTCTCTTATGATTTCTCTTCCCTGTTTACCTCTTCATGTTGCATTTGAGTCTTGTATTGGAAAGTCATATTTTCTATTCAGCTCTGGTCTTTTCAGCAAGAATGCTTGAAAGTCCTGTATTTCACTGAATGGCCATTTTTTCCCCTGAAGGATTATATTCAGTTTTGCTGGGTAGATGTTTCTTGGTTGTAATCCTATCTCCTTTGCTTTCCGGAATATTATATTCTATGCCCTGTGGTCCCTTAATGTAGAAGCTGCTAAATCTTGTGTTATACTGATTGTGTTGAATGACTTGATCAACGTACTCATACTATATGATATTCCATTCCTTAATGAGTTTGGGTGACACTGGGGTGGAAGTGTTAGAAGAATGTGTATATGGAAAGTATGGCTATATATGAGATATACCTCAGCAAGGCATCATAGTGGATAGAATACTGGGCCTGAAATCAAAAAGATCTGAGTTCAAATGAAATCAAACACTTACTAGCTGTGTAACTCCAGACACATTTCTTAACCTCTACCTTAGTTGCCTCAACTGCACAAGGAGGATAATAACAGCACCCACTTCACAGGATTGTTGTGAGGATCAAAATAAATATTTGCAAAGGGCTTGGCACAGTGTCTGGCACTTGGTAAATGCTTTTTCTTTGCCCTCCTTGACCTTGCCTCTCATCACTTAATTGAAACAGCTCTATCTAAAGTTAGCAATGATCCCGTAAGTGCCGGGTCTAAAGGCCTTTTCTCGGTTTGCACCCTTCCTGACCTCTTGACAGCTTCTCAAATTGCTGATCACCTTTGCTTGGATACTCTCTCCTCTCTGGGTCTCCATGACAGTGATTCTCTCATTTCTTCTTCCATCTCGGTCTCCTTTGTTGGATCACTATCTAGGTCATGCTTTCCCCCAGGTGTTGGTTATATACCAAGACTCTGACCTTGCAACTCTTTTATCTCCATGCTCTATCACACAGTAGCCACATCAACTCCTATAGGTTTAATTGTCATCTTTATGGAGATGATGCATGCATGCACACACATGCACACATATATGTATGTGTAAACATGTATGTACATATATGTGAATATACACATGTGTGTATCTGTCTAAATATGATGTTATGTATATAGGCGTAGTCTTTCTCCTAAGCTCCAGTCTCATATCAGTAATTGCTTACTGAATATTTCAATTTGGATGTACTATGGGTTCTCAAACCCAACATGTACAAAATATATCTTTAAAATATAGTATATATTTCCCTCCAAAACCCATCCTTATTTATGTCAGGGGCAGCAACATCTTTCTAGTTATCCAGGACATAGCCTTGGCATCATCCTTGTCTCCTCATCCTCCCTCACCCCCCCCATATCCAATCGGTTGTCAAATTTCATTATTACTTCCTCTACAACATCTCTTATATCTCTTATTTTCTCTACTCAGTCCATCATTACTCTAGTTCAAGCCTTCCACACCTGTCATCTAGACTATTGTAATAGTCTCCTCATCGGTCTCCCTACTTCAAGTCTGTCCTCTCCAATTTATCCTCCAGACAGTTATCAAAGTGACTTTCCTAAAGCACATGTTCAGACAATGTCACTCCCCTGCCCAACAAACTCCAGTGGCTCCCTATTATTTCAACAATTACATATGGAGCAGCTTTATGGCACAGTGGATAGAGTACCAGCTCTGGAGTCAGGAGGACCTGAATTCAAATTCGGCCTCAGACACATAACACTCACTTAGCTATATGACTCTGGGTAAGTCACTTAATCCCAATTGCCTCACAAAAAAAAAAAAAACCCAACAACAACAACAACAAAAAAAAAACCTCCCAACAATTACATATAAATTATGCTGTTCGACATTCTGAACCCTTCACAACCTGGCGCCGACAGACCTTTTCAACATTATTCAATATGTGTGTGTGTGTGTGTGTGTGTGTGTGTATGTATAAAACTTCTATACTCCATGTTTCAACCACACTGCCTTTCTTGTTTTTTCTCACACAGGACACTTCATTTCCCATCTCTGTGTCTTTTGCACTAATTGTCCTTCACATCTGGAATGCAGTTGTTTCATCTCTACTTTTTATAATCTCTTGCTTCCTTCACACTCAACTTAAGCACCAGCTTCTACATGAAGCTTCTCCTGATCGCCAACCACCCAGTCAATTGTTAGTGTCTTCTATTCTAAGATGAAGGTGGGATCTAATGCCAGCACCCTCTTAGTTCAGGCTTGACATTGGGACAAAATAAGGCACTCCCAAGTCGCTGAGTATTTAATGAAGTAGGAATTTTACTCTGACATAACACAGCAAGAGTATGCCACAAGAGATATGGTCCTCCTTGTCTCCATCTTGAAATGAATCTGTTAGTAAGTCATCAGAGTATGGTGACTCCCATGTCTAAGAGGTCACTACAACAAAGAACTGAGACTTTTTGTGCCCCTCGACCAGGAAGCTGTGTCATGGAAACTAGGCTGTGATGGAATTTGTTGCAGGAAAATTCTGATCCTATCACACCCTCTTGAATTACTGTGTATTTATGTTGATAACTTTTGTATACACATATATGTATATATGAAGACACAGAATCATTTTTGTCTTATTGTCTTCAGAGCCCAGAAAAGTGCCTGGCACATAGTAGATGCTTAAATGCTTTTTGGGTGGGAGAAGAGAGAGGAGGAATTCACCACTCCAAATGGTAATCCCTATTGCATCTATACTTTTTGGCATTAGAGGAGGTAACCTTAAAGGGTCCAATTTCTAGTCAGCAGAAATGTGTAAAGGAGAAACACTGGTAACCAGATTGACTGGGTTTGGGGCAGAAAAAAATTATACCTGGTCCACAGTTACTGACTTTCAATAGCCTATCTTCCAATTAATCATTTTTGTTTGAGAGATGGCTTTTCATGGTTGGACAAACTGATGTGGGGCACGTGATCATATTGATGAGGCTCTAGAAATCAACCAGTATAGTATAAGGGAAATAACTATAAGCAAGTCTCTGGGCCTCAGTTTTCTTCTCTGAAAAATGAAGGGGTTGGACTAAATGACTCTGAATTTCGTATCCTATAAACTTAATAGCACTGAAATGGTACTGTCTGCATCTTAAATCTGCAGTTGTACATGTAGGAGAGATGGACAGATGGATGAGGGATGGACAGGACACCCAAACAGTTTCTCTTTATTGTGGAGAGGTGGGATAACTTCTAGAAGGCCAAACAGAACAAAAGAAAAAAAATGCTAAAAAAAGTCAACACAGAAGGACTTCAGTTAGTTACTGTCCACTGCCTGCTAAGACTCGTAAGTAAACAGCGTGTTCACAAAGTAAAGAAACAGAGTTGCAAATGGAAAAAGACCTTGCAAAAACAAAAACTAGATTATAATTTATCCAGTAGATAATCAACTGCTGCAGAAACACCATCTACTCCATGAAGTCTAGGCTAGTTTTTCTTTAAAAGACATTAAAACCACCCCAAGACTTAATTGGCTCAGAGGACTAAGGCTTGGGCCTTTGACATAGCTTTCTGGTGGCCTTTTTTATAAAAGCCAGAGCACAAGGAATGAGAGTTTCTCCCTGATTCACCACCATAACAAAGGCAGAGGGAGAGAGACAATGCCCAACTGAATCAATGTTGTATGCTTGCCGAATGTTCTTTCCATGCTATGCCTAAGTAAGCTTCCTTTTGTTAACTGTTAGATGGTCTATGAGTATCTCATTATATTCCATACCTGAAATACCTGACTGGCGTGAATCAATACCCTTACATGTGTCCATTTTGACTATTGGTCGCAATACTGTCGTGGGACTGCTAGGTGTTGCAGTGGATAGAGCATTGGCCCTGGAATCAGGAAAATCCAACCTCAGAAACTTACTGGCTGTGTGACCCTGGTCCAGTCACTTAACCTCTGCCTCAGTTTCCTCATCTGTAAAATGGAAGTAATAATAGCACTACCTTCCCAGGGTTGTTGTGAAAATCAAATGAGATACTAACTATAATGTACTTAGCACAGTGCCTGGAACATGGCAAACACTATATAAATGTTAACTTATTATTATTTATTATTATCATTATTATTAAATTATTAACAACACCATCAGCATCATTATCAGCAAACATAAAAAACAATGAGAGCATATATACACATGTGCATGTACACACAAGCACACACACATGCCTTAATGCAGTTTGAAACTTCCTAGTTTCAAACTGTAATAGGGGCAGCTAGGTGGTGTAGTAGATAGCACACCGGTCCTGGAGTCAGAAGGACCTGAGTTCAAATCAGGCCCTTGTCACTTACTAGCTGTGTGATTCTGGGCAAGTCACTTAACCCTAATTACCTTGCAAAAAAAAAAGGCACTAAGACTTTTGGAACATTCGGTATATATAAAATATATGTAATATATATGCAATTGTATCTTGTCTTATGTAGTAAACTGTCTGTATCTCTGAAAAGTGGTATACCAACAAAAAAATAGTGCAAAATAGTACAATCCCACCCAGAGATTGATATTTTAAGGACTCCTGTGGCTTTTATAATTCAGAAAACTCTGTTAAAATGTTCATGATCACCCCCAATTGATCTGCAATGTAAGTCTGCATTTTCACTTGTCAGATTTCCTTAAAGCAGGGTACACCAACCCTCCCGAGGTACATAATAGATGATATGAATTCCACCTTATACACTTAAAAATAATGTTAATGGAATTTAAGGGCCTGCACTTTTTTGCTTTGTGAATCTTTCTGTCCTATAAAGGAAATGAGTTCAGTCAACTACACCCCATCAAGCAGACAGGTAATCAATCAGTGATCACACATATCAGTTCCAGCTGAGCTCCTATCTATTGCCAAAACGGTTACAATAACCTTTCTATGTACCATCTAAGTAGAAGCAACCTCTTAGGTATCAGTACAGTAAAGGTTTGGGGAAAGAAGAATTGACTCATCTAGCCGCTTGTACTTTAGCTCTTTAAAAATGTGTCTCAGTCAGCAGTATTATAAAATATGGGCCTTATCTGGTAATAAAATTTATAGAGAAAAGTACCTTTATCCTCCATTTTCAGGAAGAAAAGACATTTTTTAATAATGTTACAACTCTTGATAAGTACCTTTCTAAGCTTATGACAAGAGGACACAAAGCTTAGAAAATTTTAGATTTTTTTTTAAATATCCAAAATAAGGCCTTACTCATTCAAAGTCAGGTTTCAATCTGTGTTTAAGGAAAATTTGGGCAGAATTGTTCTATCAATATTGGCTATGTCCATTTGACTATGAACATGTTTTCAGCTTTTATAAATAAACTATAAATCCTGAAAATGTCCCTGCTTCAAAAGATATTTTCAGTCAAAAGATTATTGAGCTGCTTTGGAAACATTTCCTTTTGGGCTGTTTGAATATGTGTAGTTTATCTGGGCAGGGATGTCAAATTCCAAAATGCTCCAAGAGGCATGCTTCTAATAATTCCCTTAGTGCCAACTGGAAAGATGTCTTTTCATGTGGCAACTGTGAGATTGTCCTTCAGAAGGAAACTCCTAAGGGCCAAATTTCTCCCTTAGGCACATGCCCACAGCTTCTGCTAACAATAGGATCAAGGAGGATTTTAAAAAAAAAATCTATTTTCCTCTTTCAATGAAGAGGAAGGCTAATCCAGGGATTACATTTGCCATGATTTTAGAGGGAAAGACCCTGGAATAAGAGTTCGTGCTCTCCCAGTTTGCCTGGACGTGTGACTCTCATAGACTAATTCAGATCAGTTGTTCCGCAAGCTTTTATTCGATCCAATTCAATGAGTATTTATTACATGGGAACTCTTTGCCAGGCACTGGAGTAGGCACTGACAATACAAAGACAAAAAGGAACTTTTTGCACTTCGAAGGAGTTTACCTTCCATCGTGGAGAAATAGCAGGTACACAGATAGCTAAATACAAAACATATACAAAGTAAACGCAAAGTAACTAGGGAGAGAGAATTAATGGGCATTGCTGAATTTGTCTTCTATGCCTACTCCATGGAGAGCACCATGAATGGGTGCAAAAGGAATTGAAGATGTGGGCTTTTCTCTCCAGATTTTTACAGTCATTTGGAGAGGCCAAACCAACAGGGGAGAAATGTGGGACCACTTGCTAAGCACATAAAAATACAAACGAGTTTGTGTGGCAAATAGTCTCTGGAAATACCAAGCAGCAAAATATCGTGGATGGGGAAGGGTGGTTTGAATGAGGAAAGGAAGGAAAATTTGAACCCCACTAAGAAATTAGAATAGGGATTTTAGAAGATCAGAGGTAGAGATCAGACTTGTGATTTCATTGGTGTAGAGAACTCTCAGGCAAAAAAACTCCCTTAACAATGGAGGTCAGTGACCTCTCTGTAAATTTTAGTCTTAGACTCCTAGAGAAGCTAGATTGCTTAGAGATGGAGTCTAGAGCACTGAGAAATTACATGATTTGTTCAAAGGCACATAGTAAGTATGTGTCAGAGGTAAAACTCAGACCCAAGTCTTCTTCATCTTCTTTTTTTTAATGGTGTCAATTACATGTCAAGACAATTTTTAGCATTCATTTTTACAAGATTTTGAGTTCCAAATTTTTCTCCTTCCGTCTCCTCCCCTCTTCCTAAAATGGTAGGCAATTTGATACAGGTTATGAATGTGCTATGATGTAAAACATTTTTCCATATTAGAAGAGACAGATCAAAAGGCAAAAAAAGAAACAGGAAAAAGAATAAAATAAGTGAAAAAAGTATTCTGTGATCTACCTTCAGAGTCCATCAGTTCTTTATCTGGATATGGATGAATTTTCCTTTATGAGTCCTTTGTACTTGTGTTGCATCATTGTGTTGCTGAGAAGAGCTGAGTTATTCATAGTTGATCATCACACGATGTTGCTTGTATTGTGTACAATGTTCTCCTGATTGTGCACATTTCACTTGGCATCAGTTCATACAAGTCTTTCCATGTTTTTCTGAAATCTGCCTGTTTATCATTTCTTATTGCACACTAATATTCCATTACATATACCACAGCTTGTTCAGCCATTCCCCAATTGATGGACTTCCCCTCAATTTCCAATATTTTGCCACCATGAAAAGGACTGCTATAAATATTTTTTGCACATATAGGTCCTTTTTCCTTTTTTATGATCTCTTTGGGATACAGACGTACAAGTGATATTGCTGGATCAAAGGGTATGCACAGTTTGGTTGTCCTTTGGGTATATTCCAAATTGTTCTCCAGAATGGTTGGATCAGTACACAACTCTACCAACAGAGCATTAGTGTCCCAATTTTCTCACATCCTCTTCAACATTTATCATTTTCTTTTTATGTCACATTAGCCAATCTGATAGGTGTGATTTGGTACCTCAGAGTTGTTTTGATTTGCATTTCTCTAATTAAAAGTGATTTAGAGCACTTCTTCATTATGCCTATAGATAGCTTTGATTTCTTCATCTGAAAACTGCTTGTTCATATCCTTTGACCATTTATCAGTTGGGGAATGCCTTGTATTCTTATAAATTTGACTCACTTCTCTGTATGTTTGAGAAATGAGGCCTTTATCAGAGACACCTGCTGCAAAGATTATTTCCCAGCTTTCTACCCTCCATCTAATCTTGGTTGCATTGGTTTTGTTTGTGCAAAAGATTTTTAATTTAATATAATCAAAATTATCTATTTTACATTTTGTAATGCTCTCTATCTCTTGATTAGTCATGAATTCTTCTTGTTGGTCTATGCCTAATTTGTGGTCTATTGTTTCCCAGTTTTCCCAGCAGTTTTTGTCAAATAGTGAGTTCTTATGCTAAAGGCTGGAAACCCAGATCTTCTTGCCTAAAAACCACACCAAATGCAATATGCACATATAGGATTTGGGGAAGGAAAGGGGGAAAAGGAAGGCAATAAATACAAATATCACTTTGTGATTACTAGGACTGGATAGTGAATAGGTTTGGGTAGATCCTGGCACAAGAAACTAAACTGTTCTTCACATTTGCTTTCTTTTCTTTTCTTTTTTTTCCAAACAAGACAAAAAGTCTTCTTTACCATTCATCGTGGTGGGGAAAGGACTTGCAGGGATTCCTCGAACTCCAGATATGCCCAGAAAGCCCAGAACTGGAAGAGAACTTCAAGATTATCTTGTCCTATCTCTTCATTTCACAGGCGAAAAAAAAATGAGTTCTGAGGTGACTTGCTCAAAGTCATTCAACAACTTGGTGGCAGGGCTAAGGCTAGAATTGTGCCCTTTCTATGATACCAACTTAACTCCCTTATATAAACAATTTTGGTTGACCAGTTCACCTCTCAGAAAAAAGACAAAAAAATTTAGAAGATATGCTGCTGGATGAAAAGGTAGGAAAATCAGGGCAACTGTCTTGAGCCCAGTGGGAGAAGAGTTGAGATTGGAGATGCAGAGGAACGAGCACCTGAATGAATAAAAATAATAATAACTAGCATTTGTATTGCACATTAATGTTTGAAAAGCACTCTTTACATGTCATCTCATTTGATCAACTCTATGAGGTAGGTGCTAGTATTATCCCCGTTTTACAGATGAGGAAACTGAGACTGAGAGAATTTAAGTGACTTTTTTTTTTGGTGAGGCAATTGGGGTTAAGTGACCTGCCCAGGGACACACAGCTAGTAGGTATCAAGTGTCCAAGGCCAGATTTTAATTCAGGTCCTTGACTCCAAAGCTGGTGTTCTATCCACTGCACCACCCAGCTGCCCCTGAGAATTTAAGCGACTTGCCCAAGGACAGTTAAGGCAGGATTTGAATTCAGGTCTTCCTGACCCCAAGTTAAGCACTGTATTCATTGTACCCTGTCTGCCTATTTAGAGTTAGAAGAGCAGGGTTCTACTCTGGGGAGTGTCATATACTAGCCATAGGACTGAGGACAAATCTTTTCATCTGTGAGGTGACTCTGCACATATCTGCATTGCTCTCCCTCTTCATCTCTGCCTTTAGATTCCCTAGTTTCCTCAAAGGTCAGCTCATATACTACTTCCTACATCAGGTTTTTTTGTGTTTTGTTTTCCCTGATCCCCACCCCAATTGGTGCCTCTCTCTAGATATTACCTTCTATTCATTTTGCATATACTTAAATGTGTACATATTGTCTCCCTTGATAGAATGTAAGCTTCTCCAAGGCAGGACAATTTAATTTCTGTCTTTATACGCCCAGTGCCTAGCAGTCTCTGGCTTGTAGGAGGTGTCTAATAAGTGTGTTAATTGATTGAGACTCAGTTTCCTTATCTGTAAAATAACTAACTTACAGGGTTGTGGTGAGAAAAGTAGTCTGTTGTGTAAGTCACAGTTATTGCTGCGGGGACGCTTCAGTCTTCAAAAATCCCAAAGGATTTAACCAGCTTCTTGTTATCCGAGTCAAGTTTCTTTTTACCTTCTCATCTCCCCTGCTCCAGATGCCTTCTGGTGGAAGGCAGGCCACTATCTTAGGTGCCTTGGAATTATTTTTCCCATTACCTGGGGCTTCACAAGAATACTTTTGTTGGGATACAAATAGTACTTCAAGAACTGGCCAGAGGGGAGTTGATCCTCTCACAGTGGAATCTTTGTGGTAAGCAAGTTTTGTACTTCTCCTACCGGGTAAGTGTGCCTTTGTAACATAATGTAAGGTGAAGTTGACTGCTGGGAGGTTACTTGAGTGGCTGGTAGTGTTTCTCTAACAAAACTATGGTTCCAGGGCTTAACACAATGTGCATTTTTGAGAAATGAACTCTCCTAAATTCTCAAGGAATGAACATGGGGCCCACCTATGCTGCCTTCTTAGCTATGCCATGGATGGTCAGGAGACATTTCTAGAGAGATTGTATTTTTGCATTTTTTGATTATATTTAATATTGGAGAAAGAACTCTAGATTTGGACCAAGGAAACCTGATTTCAAAAAACTGCCTTGCCACTTACCCACTGTGTAAAATTATTTAACCCTTTTCTTTGCCTCTGTTTCCTCATATGTAAAATGAGTGAGGTTGAATGAAAGAATTTAAGCATTTACTGTGTGACAGTCATAGTGCTGGGTGCTGGGGAAACAAATACAAAAATGATACAAACCCTACCTTCAAGGAGCTTACACTCTATTAGAGACAATACATGACAATGCAATAGTAGAGACAAGGGAGTGGTTTTGATCTGGGAAGACACAATAATGGGGAGTGGATCCATAGGAGAGTGTTATGACATGCCCTTTGATGCGTTTACTGTTCTCAGAGCAAGAGATGTAAAGTGGTGGAGTTAAGAGGGTGAGGAAAAGGAATAGTAGGATGGCATAGCAGTAAGATGGTTGGGGTGAAGGGATCTAGAGTGGCTAAATATATTGGGCTCTCAACAATCAGGACAGCACAGCCCCAGGGGAGGAGTTATATGGTCAAGTGGTTTAGCTCCAGAGGTTTCCGAAGAGTTAGCGTGAGTCAAATGGTAGAAAGATGACCAGGGTAAAGCATAGTTAGAAATAAAAATGCTCGTGATATCTACCTGACAGAGTAGATTGTGGGGTCCAAAAGGATAATTAATGTGAAGTGCTTTATCCCCTTAAAATACCATAAAATGTAAGTTATTGTTATTTTGATTCCAAGTTTTGTGTATTTTCTGTGTGTGTGTGTGTGTGTGTGTGTGTGTATCCTTGATACAGGATGCTATAAAGTATATGTGTTGACATTTGCATATGAATATATTACTTCAGTATGTCAAATAATCCATTAAAGCCTTCATAGGGGTGTCCTATTATGATAGGCACATAGGTTAGGCTAGGTTTTTTTTGTTTGTTTGTTTTTTAATCCTTTTTTCTTTTTTATTTTAAGTCATCTTTCTTAATTAACTTAGAGGACTTAGGCTCAGGCCTAGCTTCCTAATGGCCCAAGCACGAAAGCCAGCCCTGAAGTAGGTAAGAGCTCCTCCTTCAAGCTTGACCAATGGCCAGCATGGTCTACAAAGTCAGAGAAGCTTTAATTAGCTGAATCAACCCTGTATCTTTGTTGAGTATCCTTTCCATGATATGGATAAAGTAAACTTCCTTTTGCTAATTGTTAGATGATCTACAAGGGTCTCTTTCATTTCAGTTCCAAATCTGAAGGGCCAGACTAGCCTGAGTTAAGGTTAGTCTGCAACCTTTCTCTACCAATGCTAATTGAAATCCCTTCACAACTATTTAATGAGTTAGTGGCCAAATACATACATATATACTGATACATACATACATACACATATGTATGCATGTAAATATATCACCTGGTGGCCAACCTTCCGGTAACAAGCTTTTCCTATCTTAACTCTCCTGGGCCTCAGACATCAGACCTAACATGAATTATCAGGACTTCCCAATGGCTTTTCACCTTGGTTGGACTTGACAGTCCTTAAGCTTTGCCAGCATTGCCTTCAAGAACCAGATGTCATCCCCAAGCCACAAGAAAGAGACAGAGCAGTGCTTTAGCACATAATGTATTTTAGCAAGGGCTGTATGTATACTTAACACAGCATAGAAATAGATATATCTCAACAAGATATTTATTCAAATTGTATAGAACCGTTGACCA
>NW_020954550.1:3013214-3160568 GCF_900497805.2 Vombatus ursinus
GCTATCAAATTAAATGAAAAATACTTTAACCTGCGTCCCTTGTGTCAGCAGATAAAGCTAATAATATTTTCCGTTATGTTTCCATTTAGGTATTTAACTATCAGAAAAACCTACTAGCTCTCTCTCTCTCGCTCTCTCGCTCTCTCTCTCTCTCTCTCTCTCTCTCTCTCTCTCTCTCTCTCTCTCTCTCTCTCTCTCCCTCTCTCCCCTTTCCTCTCTCCCTCTCTCCTTCTCTCCTGTTTCTCTTCTCTCATATATACTATGTAATACATAAGGATAATAAAAATATATCACACTCACAACATTGTTGTCCATTCGTTGGATCACTTAATTGCTTTCTGGAAGAAAAACTAACCAGGATCCTGTAGGCAAATTGTTTTCGTAGTAATGAGTTCCAGGTAAAGGAAAGGATGTGAAGATGCAGAGGACTCCCAAACCCCGTAAGCCAAAGAGATGGGTCGGGGGTTCTGTTGCTCAACATTGGACTCAAAATAGCCCTTTGATTGAATGTTTGCCCTTTATTCTTTATTTCTACAATAACACAATAATAGTCATAATCTTCATACCCAATGGGAAAGATCTCTAGTATTTCCTAGATCTCTGGGTCTACATTTTCAACCCATATAAAAACTAGAGTATACGTATGTATAGACATAGAATGTCTATGTAGGTATATATGTATGTACGTATGTCACATGAATATCCCTCCACATCTTTGACCACACTACTAGTTGGGCTGTTTGCAACGAGGGTATCACATCTCCTCACTGAAGTAGCCTTACAATGAGGTCTCTATTTTTGCTTTTTTTTTTTTTTTAAGGATTAGGACACTCGCCGTTACAAACGGAAGCGTGTCACGTCATTTGTTTAACACGATTTAAAGTTTCCCTATTATGGACATTTTGGAAGAGGCTCTTGGGGGGCAGGGTGGGGGGGTATGTCCTGGGGCAACCCGACTGCCCAGAATAATAATAATTTTAAAAAAGGACTCGAATGTTATTTGTGAAATGTAATTGCTAACTTAGCATCTCCGTCACACCTCCCAGCCCATTAGCGGAGGAAATCTCACCTGGTTAAGGCAGACCGCGCAGTGGCCTCACTGGCGAAGGCCTGATTATAAAGCCAAGCCGCTAATTTACCAAACCGCCCAGACAGGGACGACCTGACGGCCACCACCAACTGCATTCATGCGGTAGCTAAGAGAAAGAACCGTATTCCCCGAGCCGCCTTCCAGCTACCCGCGGAATGAGAAATGTAAAATTAGTGGAGATGTGCGCATGAAGGGAGCCGAGCAATTAGCAAGGAACTGCCGGCCGCCCAGAGGGGGTCGAGGCCAACGCGCGGGGAGCGCGGGGGCAGGGCGGGCGAAGGGGTCCCTTTCTTCCCGCAGCCTCGCGGCCGCCGCCCGCACAACAGCCGCCAGGGCCTCCCCACTGCGGCCAGCAGGCCCGCGCTGCGCTCCCCAGCAGCGGGAAACCGCCTGCGCAAAGTTAAGAACAATGACATTTCCCTAACAGGCGTTTTCAATATTCGCCCGTCGTCTTTTCCATATTACACACAGACTCCATGCGTACATGCACATGCACACGCACACACGCACAGTTCCCCCTATTCCATTCAGTCTGGTAACATGGAACAATCATAACCATTGAAAAAATATTTTAAAAGTAAATAAATAAATAAGCAGCTTCTATCTCAACAGGCCTGGAAATTACCTGGTGACTGATTTTGGAGAAGGCTGATGTCCCTAAATCCTTCCTGGGCCTCTCTGCATAGTCCTCTCTTCCCAACAATTCTCTCTTTGCCCCTCCCCAAGCTCTCACCTGTCCCTAGTCCCCAGCACGACCAGCTAGGTAGCAAAATTGTTCTCCCTGGCCGCAAGACTTCTAGTGAATGCAATGTGAGGTGTGGAATTTCGGCTTCACTCTACATGATGCTGAAGTGCACAGTAGACTTATGTATTTACAACCGTATGTGTGCTCACACAAATGTGTCTTATGCAAGTGGGGGGGAGAGGAGGGGGGCATTTGTACGGATCTCTGTGGGATGTAATGTGAGTTATAGGCATCTTATAGGTTCTAAAGCCATTTTGTGGTTAGGTTGCTGCTCTGAGACCCTAAGACACAGGTAGAATAGAAGGCCCTTCTCTGTAGGGGTCTTTCAAACCTCCTTTGCCCCTCCCCCCTTTTAATTTCTGGTGGTAAGACTAACCTCTTACCCCTTCGCCTTCTCCTTAACACACACACACACACACACACACACACACACACACACCCCTTATTTATTTGTTTGTCTGTGGTTATTGCCCATGTTATTAATTGCACCCAGGCCTTCCTTGCTCTTTGAGAGAGCAGCGGTATAAATTGGCTCTAATAAATATTAGCCGCTAGATTAAACGAGGTGAAGCTGGCATCGCGCTCTATTTTCGACCTGTAGCCTCTGCAAAGCCGCCAGTTCTGCGCCAGATTAGCCCCATCCATCCAGTGTCAATGGTTGTCTTGTTGAGGAAATCAGTGAGTAAACACGGCTGACAGAGAGGGGGCTCAGCTGATTACTCATACAAATAGACTGCAAACTCCACCAGGAGAAGCTGTTTCCAGAGATGGGTTTCTCGCATTGACAAGGCTGCTTCTCCCAGGATCCTGTGTCCTGCTGTTCCCACTTTGTCCTCCATCAATCACACAATTGTGTCCGGGATGTTTTATGGAGTCACTTAATATCCCTGCCTTCATCTCTATTCACTTAGAGAATGATCTGCCATCAGGGCTAAAGGCTTTTTGCAGGATAGGACTGGCGACAAACCCCGGCCACAATAGCTCTGGTGGAAAACATCACACCGCCATCCTTTCTGATGCTAATACAACAGCCCTTGCATATTACAGAGAGGCCCTACTATTTAAATCCCAATCTTCCATTATCCTTTTGTCCACAGTATTAAATTATCTCGTGGGTTAGGATGCGAGGATAATTTTGAGGGACCCAGAACGAGGCTGGAAGTGTGTGTGTGTGTGTGTGTGTGTGTGTGTGTGTGTTTAAATTATTTCCTGAAATAGAAAGGTGACTTTGGGGATTGGGAAGAGTCAAAGTGTAAACTCCTTTTCTGTTCCCCCTTCTTTTAGGTGAGGGGTTCAAGTGAGCCTTTGTGCAATTTGAAGATTCATTTACTTTCTACCTTCCCCTTTCCCCAAGTCAACTTGTGCCTTAAGTGTTAATGTAGCCTCAGAAATTACACTATTTTTCAAACAGTGAATTGAGAATTAAGGGGCCAATCTGATACAAAATTGCATTTTACAGGCAAATTTTAAAGACAGAAGAAAGAGTTACAAGGTATCACTGTTTAAGTGGCTCATCTACAAATTAGATTGCTACACAATTAATCAGAAAGTTAATTAATGAGCAAGTTACTAATTAGGACATTTAAAACCAGTGTGTTTATAGTGCCTTGGCTTAAAAAAAATCCATGTAGTTAATTGGCCCATACACTGATTTCATAACTCATAACCAAGGTTAAAATACTACAGCTGTATTATTTATTATATATAAGTTGTAATTATGTCACCATTGAATTCAATACATTTTACTCAATAGAATTTTAACTATAATTGGAAAGATTACCTTATGATAAACTTAAAGAGATGAATATTTGAAAATTGCTTTAAAATGTCTGTTTGAATGAATTTGGACTTAAACACCTGGGTAGACTAACTTAGAATGTAGTGAGTAGAAATTGTGTTTGTATAGTGGTGCTGGTGTTCACAGCTTTCTTTGCAAACCTCTATTATTCAGAGCTTTGTTACTTTGTCCAGAATCTTTGCTTCAGGCCGAAAGTGACATGACAAAGCAAGGTCCAGAGGGTGGCCTTGTTTTCTCTTAAATACAAAAATACAGTACATACTTTCAAGTTTAAAAAAAAAATGCTCACAAGTTAGAAACAATCTCAGACCATGGTTTAGATCAGAAACGAACTAGTAAGACCTTACTTTCACGGAAAGTTGTTTTGGATTTTTAAGAAAAGAAAAGAAAAACATCCTTCCCCTTGTAAAAAAAATTACCTATTGCATTAAGAAACTCAACAGAAGTTGCAGCTCACACAGCTTTTTAAAGAATATCCTATTTCCTGGTTTTTTCAATGAGGAGGTCCCTAAAGTTTTGGAACAAACCCTGTAGTTTATGGATCTTTAAATAGTCCACTAAACAGTCCTCTCCGTCACCCACTAGTTCCATACAATTTCCAAATGGATGATGCTAAAGGATTGGGTGTAAAAATGTGCACTTCAAACCTGCCAGAACTCCCAGGGAACAGAGTGCATTCCACACGCAGGGCTCTAAGTCCTAAGGAAAGGTCCAAAACTAGCTGCCCCAGTAGGGCAGCTGAAGAAAAAAAGAAAAATCAAGATAACTCTTTGTGCTGTCCCGTGTTTCTGGAAAGGTGGCAATTTCTGTTCCTGGAAAGTAAGGTCAGAGGGTCTAGAGATGAGACAGGATAAGGAGGAGGTCAAGAGCTGTCAGAGACCTGAACTGGTTTCCTAAAGCACAAAAATGGAATAAGTGGGGACATCATGGTCCTCTTTCTTCAGAGCTGGATCCAGACTGGCTTATCAGCCTCAGGACACTTCTTCAGGCACTGGCCTTAGAGCAAAAATAAAAGGCCTTTCACAAAGAGGTCGTGGCCTCTAGTAAGAGGGAGTATGTTTCTCTGCTGCCCGCAGGTAGCAATAACACACACACACACACACACACACACACACACACACACACTCACTCCTGCTTGTTCTCTTCCATCTCAGTCTCCACAGTGAGAATACATATAATTTTAATGAAAGAGGCTCCTGTACCACATTATTAGCAATAAATCTACACCATTCTTTGTTGGTTAAAATCATTATGATCATCATCGCTATCATTACTGAACTCATTATTCTTGTGTTACTATCAGAGTAGATTTATGATAATACCCACCATTACGCCTGAGTTAAAGAAGGTGTAAAGGTTTGATTAATAGCTGCTTTCATGTTTTAATACTCGACATTTTCTCACATTTTTTATAAATAAGGACCATGATAATTACAGGAAGTAATTACTGCTTGGTTAGAAGCGTTTTAATTAACCACATATGCATTATTCTAAAAAACAATAATAATCCCCCGGACAGTTGGGGAGTCAAGAGATGAAGGAGATGGGGAACACAAAGTTTGGGCCATTTATAGATCTCTCCTTTGGGGACAAATTGAGAGCAAGACCACTAGCATTCCTATCCCTTCCACCACCTTTGCAGGGCAACAGGAATAATTTTTCATTTTAATGATCTGATTTTTTTTTTTTAATGAAACCTTTCAATGGGTTTGAAAGGAGAGGTGGAATGGAGAGGCAAGTGTGGCGGATTGCCCATCTCAAGATGCAGCTCCAGGATAGCTAACATGGACAAAGACAAAACAAAACAATCACTCGGTAGCCCTGGGAAATGTGTGCGTGTGTATTTCGTTAGTAAAGGAATTAAAATACCTGACTACTCTACAACCCTAAATATACTATAGTATCGACTTCAAAGGGTGGGCTTGCCTTTACACCGGAACACGTTCACGCTTTCACACATCCACACTCCCAGATACAGAGGCGAAATAATTCGTCATCCCTCCGTGCATTGAATTATCCAGTGAGCTCCCCTGCCCAAGAACACACAGACTATCTGTCCCTTAAAGGTTACACGCTGCTCTACCTCGCTTTGTCTTCCTCGTGCCCTTTCCTGGCAAAAATGGAGACATCACATCCTTGCCCAGCCCCAGCTCAGTATTTATGAAGGTTTTCTGACAAATAGGCAGGCTGGCCACGCATGGGTGGCTGCCTTCATTCCGCACTTGGCTTGTTTACATAGGACCAGCACCATTTCCACGGATTAAACAAATCACAGCGAGAAGGAGACATTTATAATCCGCCAACGAGGCCACAAGGCAGTTTTTAAAAAATAAAATGTGTGCGCGCGCTCACACGCGTGTGATTGGGCAAAAGAAAAATAAATGCCCATGTCCAGGGGGGCTGACCTTCTTCTGAGAAGGTAATTCAGAGTTCCTATACAGAGACATATATGTATGAATACCAGTGTGAACGTGTGGCTGTCTAGTATGTATGAGGGGAATATAGAGGCTCCCCGATAGCACCCATGAAATTACCTTGGGTTGGACACTTTCACGACAACATACAAAAAGACCAGAGCGTGTATTCACCACTTACAAAGCACCCATAGAGACACATCTTTTGGAGTGTGTGTGTGTGTGTGTGTACGTGTGTGTGTACATGGGGGAGGAGCCTCAGAATAGAACTGTTGGAATGTCTTCTCTTGTTTGGGGAACACTTTGAGGTTCCCAGGGCTTCTGACTGTAGGTGTGAAAGAGTGCCCGCGCTGGGTATGTGTATACCTGTATGTGTCAGGGTGTCTCTAGACGCTGCGTGTGGCAGAGACATGTGCGTACACCTAGGGCTCGGCGCCGGGGGGGCGGGCCGCTAGGCAAACGCCAGTTGTGGCTGTGTGTGTGTGTGTGTGTGTGTGTGTGTGTATGCGTGTGCGCCACTATTTTCTGAAATCAAATTCCTTTCATATCACTCTCCTCATGCTTCACCCGGAAGTATTCACTTGACCCTCCTCCCCATTCCCTTTAAAATTAAATAAATAAAAACAAAAGGCAAAGAAGGCAGCCTGCCTGACTCAGGTTTTTCCTCTTCTTGTTTACTGCGGAAGTGTTAGGGACTGTTTGCCTGGGGTTTGGATGGGCTGGTCCAGGACCATTTTTTGGCTTCAGTCTGGGGTTAGGGCTGGCGCTAGGTTGGTTGTGGCCAGTTACAAGGCTAAGTCGGGGTCTGGAATAGAGATAGTCCCTTTCTCCTCGTCAGATCCCTACACCTGGGCCCTCGGGGGTCTATATCTTCTACTTCTTCCACATCCTTCTCCTCCTCTTCTTCCTCTTCCTTCTTTCCCTCCTTTTCTTTTTCCTCCTCATCTCTCTTCTCTCCCTATTTCTCCTCCTCCTCTTCTTCCTCTGCAGCTGCCCGAGAAGGGGTTTCGTGACACCAGCCATCCACCCCCGGGCAGCGGGAGGAGGAAATTCCCTACAAAATAGCAATGGTTCCGAGAAAAGGATCACAACAAAATATTGAATAAATTCCCTTTTAATTTATTTGATCATTCCACATTACGGGGCTATGAATTGCTCAAATTTGATAACAAGTACTCAATTCAACTCATTATGTAAGTTAAATTAGACTTCGATAAAATTTCAGTGGCGCGCAGTGGTTCCTCGAATGAAATGTAATTTGTGCAAGAATTTGTTGTATCTGTCACAAATATTTCCAATTAGCGACCGTAATTATTTGATAGTTTCTGCAATTATGGCTTAAACGGGTGAATTTGGGACTGTGGAGGACCCTAATTGGCCTAAATTTGATATTTTGCATATTTGCATAATGAGGAAATTGGTAGAAAATTGTGTTCATTCATTTGTGAAAAATCCTATGAATTTTATGAATTTGAAAGCTCTGTTTGTGCAGACTGTGACTTTGCCTGCTGATCCCTGAGGAGCTGACGCTGAATGCCTGAATGGGCAGCGTGCCAACTTCCCTCCACAAGGAGGAGAGACTGGGAAGGGGAGGGGAGGAAAAGCGGAGAAGGCGAGGAGGAAGAGGAGCAGGAGGAAGGAAGAAAGGAGGGAGGAGGGGAGATGGAGAGAGAGAAGCCTTTTTAGGAACCAGGGAGGACCACCGCGCATGCTCACGGGGTACCGCTAGCCGCTAGTCGGCAGGCTTCAAGCTAAGGCTATGTGAGGTGGCAATAAACCCCTTTGAGTTGGGGGGGGTGAGGAAGAGAGAGAGTGTGTAGTAGAGGCCCTATTACAAACTCCAGGCCTGTAGTGTAACCTGCCACACATGTCCGCACACACACAGTCTCTCTCTGTCTCTCTCCCTTTCACAATGAGAAATGCACCCAATCCACCAGGTGGAAGGGGTAATTGTGGAGGGGTGAGGTCTTGAGATGATGATAACTGTGCACTTGTTTAAGTTAAATTGCCAAAGCTTCTCCTCTCAGTAAAAATGTTTGATCTATGGCGCTGTCAATTTAAAGTGTTTAAAGAGAAGCAAAAGCATAGATTTTAAGCTGCTTTGCCCAGCACCCATTCATCATGCATCAGGGATTTTAAAGTTTCATGGTTGCTGGGGTTTAACATCTCAACTCTCTGACACAGGAATCTGGATCGGGGAAATAGCTCTACAGCCAAAGGCTCATAACTAAACTGGAGGGATCAATGTCAAAAGGGAGGGGGAAAGTAACCATTTTCCTCTATCTAAAGAAGGGTCATGTTTTGAGGGGTTTTAAGGTGGGGAGGAGAAAGGAGAGACAGGCTGAGTTGCATAATCATAAATAAAATCACTCCCCATTAGCCTCCTAGGAACCCATAACTGCTTATTTCTAGAGGGGGGAGAAAGTGGCCCTGTTTTCAAAGAGAGAGAAAATATTTGATCTTCCTTCTGGGAAATAATAGACACTCCCTTCCAAGAGTGTTTCATTGTAGGTATCCTGAATTTTCATCAAGTCCTATCTAAAAGTGTCATCCTCTATGTTTCAGCAATGTAACAGTTTGGATTTTGCCTTAATTTCTATACATCCTGAATGCACAGAGACTAACCAAAGCAGGCTTAAAATGGCAGAAAATGATATCTGGCTTCTCAGTTAAGTGCTCCACAAACTGCAATGTGCTGGGATGTAAGTTTTGCTGGCAAGGACTTTCCCATCTACGTGAAAGTGGATAATGTGAGAATCTAACAGGCTATAAATGCTTAAGTGCTTTGTTTCACAGTACATTTTCAGTAAAGGTCAAAATAAATTCATCTTCTTTTAATGCAGTATTTATGTTTGTGAAAGGTTCAGAATAAAATCTCCATTTAAAATACATATGAGGAATGGGCAGACAGATGGGAGCTGTGTATTTGGATTTTTTTTAATGGACTGAAAGGTACCATTTGGACTGGAAACTTGAATTGTGGTACTGAGTTTTTCAACAAATAGAAGAAAGCAGCATAATACTCCTTGTGTTATATAGCATAAAATAGTATTTACTGTTACTGAATATTAACTAAATGTATTCTTTTCAAGTTTAATTTAGACAGTCTTGAAAATAACAGTGAAAGACAGATGAAAAGTGGTATGAGATGGCATAACCCTGCTGTAAAATGGGCAAAGAATATTTACCCATCATTTACACTGTAGGGATCAAATGAGAACATATATAACACTGGACAAATATGTTATTTTTATTGTTGATTATTATCAGTAATAATGAAAATGAGAACAAGGGAAAAGGGCACCAAAGAAGGATCTAAGAGGAAGAGTTGAAAATTGCACCAGCATATTTCTAAGATCATAGTGTGAAAAGGTCTTGGCTAGGTACAGCAATAGAGTTCTGGACCTGTAGTCAGGAAGGCCTGAGTTCAAATCTAGCTGCAGATACTTACCAGCTGTGTGAATACAGGTAAGTCACTTACCCTCTGTCTCCCTCAGTTTCCTCATCTGTAAAATAGGGATAATAATACCACTTACCTCTTGGAGTTGTTGTGAGGATAAAATGAGATAATCTTTATAAATCTAATCTTTGATAAATAAATCTAATCTTTATAAATCTAATCTTTGCAAAGATAATCTTTGCAAATCTAAATCACGATGTATAAATGCTAGGTATTATTATTCTTTTCATCAACAGTGGTGAATATCAGAAGCGTGATCTTTGAATACAAAAGATAATCATAATTCTTTTTGTAATTTAGCAAACAAATTTTGTTATACATTGAGTATCTCAATATTATATTTTATCCCAACCAACAAAAAATCATATTCAAATGGAATGAAAGATTCAAATGAAAAGTGTCAATGGTGAAGCAGAGAGAATATTGTACCATTAGTGGATCCTGGTTCTTCTCTTCTATGTGTGAGATTGATCAAGTCACCTGTTTATCTCAATTTCCTCATCTGCAAATGGGGATTTTATCCCCATTCTCTCTTCCATTCCTGAAGGAGGTGAGAAGGGAGTATATTCTAGGTGGAGAGTTTACCATGTTAAGTTAGAAAATGGCTAGTCATCCCACTTAGAAATGATGTACTGTGAAAGAGAAGTAAGGAGAAATAAAGCTGGAAAGGTAGTTTGGAGACAAATAATGAAAAACTTTAAATTCCATATTTAGGAATTATATTTTTATAATAGGCAATAGGGAGTCACTAAAAAGTTTTTGAACATTTGTAAACTCTAAAATGTTTGACTTATAGCATTGTGTACCCTGCAAAACCTTCTTCAAAATAGCTATTTGTGTTAAACTGTGTGCTGCTTTTGCACAGGAAAGTTGGTGGTAGAATTTATGGTTGAAAAAAACTAAACCACTATCAAGTTTCTATGTATTAAAACTCAGGTCCCTTATTGCTGGTTTTCAAATCTTCCTCCCAACCCTCTCTTTCCTTCAAATCTGAACACATTTTTCCTTGAACCTTTCCCTTCTTTTGGCCCACTTAGAGACTTAGAACTGTTCTCTCAACCTCTGGTGTTTCTAATCTATTTTGTACTCCAGGATTAATTTATTTTCCTAAAACACTGCTCTAATATTTTAATCATCTTACTTCCCTTCTCAGAAACTTCCAATGATTTTCCACTGATTACAGAAGAAAGGTCAAATTCTTTAGACTGACATTTAAGACCATCCTCAACCTGCTTCTGAATTCTCTTCTCCAGAAAGACTACTCAAATTAATTACTATTCAAAGAAGATGAGATCATTGATTTATAGGTGAGAGGGCCTGCCTTACAGAAAGATCATCTCTTCCAACTCCATTTTACAGACAAGGAAACTGAGTTCCAGAAAAGTTAAATCATTTGCCTAAGATCACACAGGGACAGAATTGGGATCTGAATTGAGAATCCTCTGTCTCCAGAACTAGCACTTTTCCAAATTCACCAACAAATTGCCAGTGTTCCTACTTTCACACTTCTGCTCATATTGCCCTTTCCCCTTCCCTTCCCAGGCTGTCCTTTCCCTGAGTCCCTTTTAACTCTGCCTGTCCAAATTCTCTCCCTCTTTCCTCAGAGTGCACTTACCATTTTTACCACACACTTGGCATGTAACATATCCTGTCTTTCATTGCTGGCTATCATGTTATATATGCATTTCTTGTTCATGTAGCATCTTGAGGGCAGGAAGGATATTCTACTTCCTTTTGTCTTCTACAGCATCCAGGACAGTGTCAGCAATCAGCAATAGATGGCTGTTGATTAATTTATTGAGGATAGTTGCAGTTGTAACTTTGCATCAATCCAATTCACTTCTCTTTTCCACATAGTAGAGTGATCAGAATGATAGGTAGTTCCTAATGTCTCTCAGTCTTATTGTACCAGTGGTTTGATTGAATCATTCTACTGCCATGGTGTAGACAAAGCCCCACCTATGTCTATATGTCCTATTTATGGTACAAAGAAGCCCCCTTGATATAGAAATAAACAGAATTGTGTCTCTACTAAGAAACCTTTTTTCCCTACATGTATAACAAGATAGAGAGAATAGGAAAAAAATACCAGGTGACTTAGTATATTCAGTCAGGATGAAAGCAAATAACTCTTTTTTGTAACATTAAACATAATTCCCCTTTTCTTTATTTCTCTTTTCTTTCTCCTTTTCTTTCTTCTGTCTCATCAGTTATATTTGAGGTCCATTCCTCTGTTTTTGCCTTATTCATATCCTTATTCTTTCCTTCCACTAATCTCTATCTTTTCTTCTTAAAGTGGAATATCTGTACTAAGTGGGGATTTAACAAATACTTGTGATTATTTGAAATTCAGGTGCACCTCACTTTGAACAAATTGGACATGTGAAAATCCAGATTGACACCTCCCCCAAATTATCAAGGGTTATTTTCTTTTTAGAAGGATTTACTAAAGATTCTCCCAATGGTGGGCTCCTCTAGTGCGCTGAAAAGAGGAAGCAATAATCAAAATCTGGTTTATACACAACATATTCAGGAACATATCTATGATACATAGTGTAATGCACTTGATTGACAATTGACAGTAAATCTGGTGTTATTACATATTTTGCTTTTAGCAGCTGAATTTACTACTGCCATCTATTACTCATGAGAACTCTGTAAGTAAAAGACTAAGAGTTTGACTTTACCCTATGCAACATGGATTCTCTACATACATGCCTCACTACTTCTGTAAAGTTCGTGCCCACCTTCCCCATGGGCTCTCTTTGTGGGTGGGTGAGTATACTCCAGGCTTTTGGGGGGAAGGTTTTTTCGTAATTACTATTCTTGCTATGCCATCTTATTAAATACTTTTGCTAAAGAGCCAGTTAAGTCCTGCTGATTGTTAGGGGGAAGAAGACAAGTGGGACTCATGAACAACAGTATAGAAACCCAACCCCACAGGCTTATCTCTAGACTCGTTAGAGCAGTAACAGCTGCCCTCTGGGGACCTGGGCAGCTATTGTGAATGGGAAGGAGCCCCAGAGGGGGTGTTGTACAATTACTATTATAATTATTACATATTTTACAACTGAAGAAGATGAGATCTAGAGAGGTTGCAACTTCCCTAAGGTTACACAGCTAATAAAATGGTGGAATTATTAGAATATGTGTTTAAGAATGCCCATTATAATGTTTATAGTACCATGTAGGACAGTGTCCATGTTTCTGACTAGTCAAGGAATGGGGGGGGGGGGAGTATGTCAATCTAAAAGACCTGTAAAATAGAATATATACACCCTACTGAGAATAAAGTAAATACAATTTATTTCAATTCAATTATATTTTTAGCAAAATTAATGAGTACCTAAAAGGTTCAAGGTACTCTCTAGGCACTTTTCAGTCTTAAAAAATAAACAAACAAACTGAAAAGTTACATGCTCCCTGCCTTCACCAGGCTTACATTCTATTGGAGGGATAAGACACATCCACAAATCAGGGATAGGGATTGGACTTCATTCATATAGGGAACCACTAGGTAAGGAAACTCCTTCTTCCAATGCAAATAAGCAGATTCTCTGTAAGTCATAATCTTAGAGAGTCACCCACAGCATTGAAGGATTAAGTGACTTGCCCAGGGTCACATTGCCCATATATGGCAGAGGCAGGACTAGATCCCAGGTCTTCCTGACTTTAAGGCTAGCTCTCTATCCAGTACATGGGATGCCCCCAGGCATTCAAACAAGCATTTTTAAATGAAAGCAAACATTTAGAGTTAAAGTTGGTCGTGTTGGGGCAGCTAGGTGGCGCAGTGGATAGAGCACCGGCCCTAAAGTCAGGAGGACCTGAGTTCAAGCCTGGCCTCAGACCAAACACTTGACATGTACTAGCTGTGTGACCTTGGGCAAGTCACTTAACCCCAATTGCCTCACTAATAAAAATAAAATAAAGTTGGTCATGTTATCTTACTAGCAAAGGCTAAATTCTACTTTTGTGACTTTTACTATCACTATTTCTTTAATCTGAAATGAAATTTCATCTTCCTAGAACAAGATGATAAAGTCTATGAGTGTTAAACACTATGTTCAATAAATGTTCATTAACTGACTTTTCTGTTAGCCTTTTGCTCTTTACTCTGAATCTTGGTTTTTCTCATTTATAAAAATGAGTTGGTTGGACTAGATCAGAGGTTCTTAACCTGGGGCCTGTGGACAATTTTGAGGGGGTCTATGAACTTAGATGGGAAAAAATTACATCTTTATTTTCACTGACACTTAACTGAAATTTAGCATTTCCTCCAATTATTTAAAAACATTGTCCTGAGAAAGGAAGGGACTGTGGGCTCTATCAGATTGTCAACAGGGTCTATGACACATAAAACGCAAAGAATCCCTGGACTAGATAACATCTAGTGTTCCTGCTAGCATGAAGTTTATAAACCCTTGACCCTTGGTATGTGTTACCTTAAGTTGCTTAAAACAGCATTGGTTCTAGATCCCGATCCATTCTTTCTTATATACTATACAAACACCATGGGGAACTCTTTGAACTCCAGAGAAAGAAGGTACAGTATATATCTCAGGTGTTTTTTGTTTTTTTGTTTTTTTTCAGCTCAATTCTCTCTTTCTGGGACAATGGAAAATAAAAACCACTTACAGAGCTATAGAAGGGAAAAATCTTCTTGTAGCATTCTTTCCTGACTCTGCTTGAATTAAGACCACCATTGCAAGCTGAGAATTATTTTTCCACAACTAGTGACCTGTAGGATTGCAGTTTCAGTCTTTTCTGTGGCGCTTAGAAAATACACTGTCAGCACCTTTTCCTCCTTCAAATCATGTAACATAGCCCAGGGCTATTTCTTATCACTAGACAGTTTGAATAATTTTTAAAATATCACCCACTAAAAAAGAAAAAAAACATTCTTTAAGGTACTGAAATCATGGAACAAAATTGTCTTTAAACAATACAAAAGGAGCCAGGAAAGGTGGCACGTGACTGGAATCCCTGGTACTGGGGAATCTGAGGCAGATGAGTGGATAGCTTGAGCTCAGGAGTTCTGAGCTGCACTCCAGCTAAAGTCAGTTGGATGACTACAGGTTACACCCTAATGTAGTGAGTTTCTGAGAGCTATACTCCCAGCCTGAATGAGATAGAGAGGCATAGGAAGGAAAGAAGGAAGGAAGGAAGGAAAGAAGGAAGGAAGGAAAGGAGGAAGGGAGGAAGGGAGGGAGGGAGGGAGGAAGGAAGGAAGGAAAAAAGGAAAGGAAGGGTGAAAGAGAGGAAGGAAGAAAGAAAGGAGCAAGGGAGGGAGGAAGAAAGAAAGAAAGAAAAAGGAGAAAGAAGAAAAAAGGAAAAGAAAAAGAAAAAAGTATTTTATTAGAAAAGTTCTCAAAGACACAGAGGTATTATATTTTCCTTACCCAGTATAATTTCTGCAACATAAGGAGCTTTAAAAACTTACCCGGAATGTATTACTCTTTCTAATGTTGGTGTAAGACTTTTTTTCTGGCAGAGTCTCCTGTGAGATCCTGACTGATGGTATCATTGCCCACTCATTTCCTTTCCTTACTCATGCCTTCCCATTTTGGTCTTTTCCACTCTTGTTTCCAAGACTTTTCATTCTATTCTATTCTAGGTCTTTCCCCTTACCAGACACTCTTTCTACTTCTCTCCTCTTGATATTTATAACTTGATCTCTGTACTACTTATCGCTCCACAGACTGCCTTGGACAGATAGACTCTTGTGTATGTTACAAAGAGACAATATAGCCTCAAGGGAACACTGAAAATGGCAAGGCCTGACTCAAATTGCAGCTTAGACATTTACTTGATGTGATGTCCAGCAAATTCACAATCTTTTTGAGTCTGTTGAGTTTGCTCATATGCAAAAGGGGGAGAATAATAAATTTGCCCCAGGGTTGTTTTAAGGATTAAGTGAGATACTGTGCAAACACTTTGCAAATCTTAAAGGCCTCACTTACATGTTAGCTGCTGCTGCTGCTACTAAGCTGAGCCTTTAAATGCCCTAGGAATCTAAACTGTTATGATTATCACCTTTTTAACATCATGCTTAAAATCTAAGAAATGCACATAGAATTTTTCTTTCTTCAAACTGGTGGCTGGTTATATATTATGTGCTCATAGCAATGCTTCTTGATTTAGACTGTAAGTTTCTTGAAGGCAAGAGCATTTGTTCTTGATTTATTTTGAGAAATTTTTCTCCAGCACTTACTATAACTGCCATGTGCCCAGTGTATGCTCAATTAATATTAATTAGTGATAATAATGAAGAAACACTTCTATTCCTACTGCCTGCTAGAGGTTGGCATGTAAAGTCTCTATAAATTGAGTTTCCTAATGACTTTTAAAAAGTCTGATTTTAATTGGAAACTGCTTCTGAATAGACTACTTAACAGGGCAGGTATCACAGGCTGACTTAGAACAGAATGGAAAAGTTCAGTGATGATCAAAATTCTAACATTCTACTCCTGCCTAAAAGTCTCTTGCCATTTCACACACTTTATTGTAAGTTTTGAGGCTACTTTACTATATAGGAAATTGCTACAGACATCTAATTTGTGAAGAATTCCAAGCAGATAATGAATTTTTTTACTCTAATCTTCAAAAAGTGGAGGAAACAACCAAGGAGATGTTTATTTTGGACCAGGTCCTATTCAATAAGGAAGAACTGGCTGCTGAAATAGAAATTATGGAAATGGTGAAAGTGACTGTGCCACGTTGGAATATATAACAAATAGGGAGGAGGTAACCAGTTTGATGTCCACCTTATATTTTGAGAGAAAGTATTTTAGAGAGAGGATAAATAGGATGCTATCACCTAAAATTCTGCAGGGCAAAAGGGAAAAAATAAGAATAAAAAGCAAAATTCTGAAATGCCATCACAAAAGATTACAGTGAGAAATAAAAAGAGAATCTGCTTAGCTAGAGCTTTATGGGTTATATGGGGAATTAATTAACAAATTCATATATCCCATCTAAGTCATTGAGAAGATCTGAAAGACTCTGTCTACACCAAAATATAGCAGCAGTTTTTGTAGTATCAAAGAACTGCAAAGAAGTAGATGCCTATCAATTAGGGAAGGGCTAAACAGGTTGTGGTACAGGAATGTAATGGATTATTACTGTGCTACAAGAAACAATGACCATACACAGAAGATGTATATGAAGTAATGCAAAGTGAAGTAAGCAGAATCAGGGTAACAATATATACAATGACTGTAACAATGTAAATGGAAAGAACAACTATAAAACAAACAAATGAAACCAAATGTGGCGAAATTATAAAGAACAAGGTTTATCCCAAGGAAGAGACATGAGAAGACACCAATCTCCTGCTGCTGTCTTTTGTGTGACGCCTCCTGCTCTAAGTGGTGCAAGAGATAGAATCCTAGACTTGGAGTCAAGACGATCTGAGTGCAAAACTCAACTCACATTTACCAGCTGTGTTCATCTGGCAAAGTTACATAAGCTCTGTCTGCTTCAGTTTTCTCAACTGTAAAATGGAGACAATGATAGCATCTATCTCCCAGGGTTGTTGTGAGGATCAAATGAGAAAATATTTGTAAAGTGGTTAGCATGGCTCCTGGCACATAGTAGGTGCTTAATAAATGCTTATTCCTTTCTTTCCATTTGCCATTGTCTTTGATGGCTTAAATAAGAACCCTATGACCACAACGCTCAGTGATTCACCTTTCACTCAGAAAAGTCACAGCTCCCTACCTTTCTCTTGGCAACTCAACACCCATATTTTAATCATGCTTTAGTCTCCAAATGTTTATGTGATTTCTTCTTTTCTTAGTTTTGCCCTTTTTAGTTACAAAACATGTATATGCCAATTTGGGGAGGTACTATCCATCATTTCTCAGCTCTGACATTGGCAACAAAATAGTTGAAACTGTGTTTCTTCACACTTAGATTTCTCTAGTTTTTAATAAATAAAAACTCTTTGCCTCTTCATAACATTAAATTATTCCCATACAAGTAACGTATCACTCCCCAATGCTGACAAATTCTGAGTCCTCGTTTCTGCCCTACAGATCATTTTCTCTCCTAAACTGTTCAAATCCTACCTGACAGCTATGTTTCTTCATACACATGTTTCAGCAGTGTATATTAAAACAAAGTTTTTTTTCTATTTATATCAGGTATCAAAATGTTCAGCTCTAACAGTGGCAATATGCTATATCCTTTGACAATTAATATAAATCTCTTCCTTTAAACAAAAAAGTACATTTTCTGCTCTTTTCATCATTAATTGATCTTCATGGAAATGGTGTTGAAGAGATGGTGTATCTTACACTGAATTTTTTCTCTTAAAAAATCCTGTTATAAGGAATGGCTCCCTGGGAGGCAGTAGAAGAGAAATACAGGGGAAAGTATAGGTTATATTAAAAACAAAAGATATCAATAAAAATCTCTTAAAATTTAGAAAGCATGGAAAGAAGATGGAAGCAAAGGCAGGTAATTACAGATAAATATAAATGATCCTATTCAATCAAAAAGACCCAAGAATGTTAAAGTACAGAATGAGTTGCTGTTATGATGATTTCCAAGGACAACAAAAAAGTTGGTATTTTTGTTTTTGTTTTTTTTTAAGATGGGGACAAGAAGAAGATGAAAGAAGGAAGAATATCCTTGCTTCTGGTATGTCGGTGACAACGGACAAGCAAGAATATGAAGAGCTAATCCTTTTTGTTTTTCTTCAGATATGGGAAATGAAGAACAAAAATGTTTAACAGGAACTTGAAACCCATGGTAAATAAGGAGTATCTAGCAACTTCAACTGAGGTCAAACCAGTAGGCCTGGATACGCTACATGTTATTCGATTGTTTTCAGTCATGTCTGACTCTTAATGACCCCATTTGGGGTTTTCTTGGCAAAAATACTGCAGTGGTTTGCCATTTCCTTCTCCAGCTCATTTTATAAAGGAGGAAATTGAGGCAAACAGGTGACTTGCCTAGGGATCATACCACTAGTAAGTCTGAGGCTGGATTTGAACTCATCTCTTCCTGACTCCAGGCCTAGTGGTATCCACACTGTGCTGCCCTAAACTACATGTTACGACACTGAAACAATGTGCAGATATGATTGCTGAGCTATTGTTACTGTTCTTTGAAATTATGGAGAACTGGAGATGTGCCATAGGACTGAAAATAGCAAAATGTTCCAATTTTCTTTTTTGTTTTTTTTTGTTGTTGTTTTTTGCTAAGCAAGGGGGTTAAGTGACTTGCCCAGGGTCACACAGCTAGTAAGTGTTATTTGTCTGAGGTCAGACTTGAACTCAGGTCCTCCTGACTCCAGGGCCAGTGCTCTATCCACTGTGCCACCTATCTGCCCCCCAAATGTCCTAATTTTCTAAAAAGTAAATGTTATTTTATAAAAAAAAAAACAAAAAACAAACCTGTAGACCATTGAGCTTAGCTTCTATTTCTGATGAGATTCTGTAAAGTAATTATTAAAGAAATAGTCTGTGAGCACTTAGGGAAGCAATGATCACTTAGAGGAAAATAGGGTTCAACAAAAGAAATCATGAAAATATTACATGCTCTGTATGGAATGATAAAATGAAGAACTCAAAGAAATATAGGATGACTTGAAGTATTGTAGGATGAAGGAGAAAAGCCCTAAGAACAATATCAACAATGAATAAAATCAACATAGAGAAATAACAAAACTCAAAAGTAACATATGGTTTAAGTTAAAAGAGTTATTCTTTCTTTACTTAACAATAGCTAATCTAATAGTATGAATAATCCAAACTTTATAAAGAGTTATCTAGAGTTTTTGTTAAGTGTTTATTATGTAAAAATAAAGTGTATGAAGAGCTAAAATTTTTTAAAGAACAAATCATATCAGACAACCTGGAGAAGATTTTACCAACTAAAAATTGTTGGTACCTTGCCAAAACAACCTTTAGAATCCACCCTTATCCTCTCTCACTCCCAGTTGCACTGTTCCCCTCCATTCTCCCCCTACATCTTCCTTAGAGGACTTAATCATATGCCCCATATGTACACAAATATTCATAGTAGCACATTTTGTAATAGCAAAGATCTGGGGGGGAAGTGAGTATCCATAACTTGAGGAGTGGTGGAACAAACTGGGGTATATGAATGTAATGCAATATAAGAATGATGAACACGACAGATTAGAGAAACATAGGAAGACTTGTGTGAATTGATGTGGAATAAAATGATTTGAATCCAAAGAACAGTTTATTCTATGACAACACTAATCATGTAAAGGAAAACAACTTCTAAAGACTTTAGAAGTCTGATCAAAGTAGCAAAAAATAGGAACTTTGGAAGATGATAAAGAAAGAGGTAATGAACGAGAGATGCAAAATGAGATATATATTCTCAGATATGGTCAATGTGTTGATTTTCTTGCTAGAGTAGACTCATTTGTTACAAAGGAGGGCTTCTACTGGGGTGGGAGAAGGTATTGGGGAGATATGGGGGTGTTGGTTAGTAGGCAGTTACACATATGCAAAAACATTATTAATAAGACTTTCTAATGCACAGAAGAAAAAGTGTGAAGGGAGTCAGAGTGGTTTTGCTATTGTTAAATTTAACGTATTGTTATTGTTGAGTTTTTTCAGTTGTGTCCAATTCTTTGTGATGTCATTTGGGGTTTTCTAGGCAAAAATACTGGAATGGTTTGCTATTTCCTTCTCCAGCTCATTTTACAGATGAGGAAATTGAGGCAAACAGTAACTTGCCCAGGGTCACACAACTAGTAAGTGTCTGAGGTCAGATTTGAACTCAGGAAGCTAAGTGATTTGCCCAGAGTCACACAGCTAATTAGTGACTCAGGCTGGATTTGAACTCAGGTTTTCCTGACTCAGGGAGCAGTGCTCTATCCATTGTGCCACCTTTAAAATTTAACGTACATTACAGAAGTCTATAATTTCTATGCAATTCTCTCTTTTTTTTTGTTTGTACATTAAGATGTCTGTTTGGTGATGATGACTGTTAAAATTACAATAGAAAATATAATGTAAGCAATTTTAAATCATCTGTTCTCAATATTTCCAGTTTCTCTCCACTGACTCTCTCCCTTCAATCACAGGTCTGCACTCCCCACCATGGGAGCCCAAGTGCTCTCTGCAAGGTCACTGATGACCTAACTGCTGAATCAGTGGGCTTTTTTTGTTTTTCAGTCTTTGACTTTGCTCTATATTTTGACACTGTTAAAAGTGTCTCTTCCAACTTTTTGGTAGGGGAGGGGGAGACTTATGGGGAGGAGTGAGAAAAGTAGTGATAATAATGCCACATAGAAAGGAAGAAAAGAGTAAATGAAACATTTAAGCATACACAGACAACAGAATGAAATTCAGGAGGGGACACAGACAAGTAGGGCAGTGTTAGTACTATTGTAGAGGTAGCATCTATATACTTAATATATAATATTAATTTTAACTTATTTTTAATTAATAATTGATTTATATTAAGTTTTAACATTAATTTAATATATTTAACATTACATATTAAATTTACTACATTCTTAGGAAACTAAGATATATATTAAGATTCAGTCTCATCTGCAATTCTCTTTTTCTATTCAATTGTATATATAGACATCTCAAGCTTATAGTTTTTTAAAAGAAAATTTTAAAAGCTCAAAAATTAAAATTAAAAAGAGAGTAATTTTGCCCTTCTTTTTGGATACTCTGTCCTGTGTCTGCTACAGAGATACTGTGTTTATATCTCCCTTCTTTGCCTGCTCTTTATCTATCTCCTTTGCTGCTCCTCATCCTCTTCCTAATCATTGGGTTTGGGTGCTGTCTCAGCATCTGGCTTTATTCTTTTCTCTCTCCCTTAACAATCTCACTCACTCCTGTGGCTCCAGCTACCATCTCTATGCGGATGATTCCCAGGTCTCTATCACTGGATCAAATTCAACTTGTTATTTGCAGGTTTTTATAGACTATGACCCAAGGATGCTGCAAAGTGGAATCTTGGGTCTTTTTCTATTCTCAACATTGAACTTTATGTCAAAATGTTGCCAAAAATAAAAACTTTTCACCTCCTGTGATCCATTAGTAAAAAAAAAAAATTAGATAGAAACAAACATCAAAACATGAAGCTGTTATGACAATGATAAATGAATATTTTGTATTTCACTTCAGCTCTGTACTATACAAACAATTCTCTCCAGTTCCATTCCTTTTGGTGAGCCAGGACAGAGTTTGGGAGTAGGGGATGAGGAGATTCCTGTCAGTAGTCATCTCCAAGAAGCGCTAGAGTATTTTCCAGAGCTCCTCTCTGGACCTCTTGAACTTACAATGTCATCTCCAAGACCCTCCATCTTGGGATCAATGTTTGATCATCTATTATTAGGCAAAAAACCACAAAGCATCCAGGGGCTTAGGTTCAAATTCACCTGCTCTAGCTACCAGATGGAAGCAGGAAACAAACTATTGTGGAAAATGGCCACCATACTCTTACCCATCATAGGAAATCCTTGAACTACTTGAGGGCACCAGGAAGGTTGAAAGAAAAGAGTGAAAAAGGCAAAATTACTCTCTTTTTAAAAAATTCCACTGGGTCAAGTCATGGAGTCTTTAATAAATAATCGTATTGTCTTGTCATCCCTAAAGTGCTCAAGTCCTTCAGTTTTGAGTTACTCATGGCTGATCAGAAACATCCAGGGAGTTTATGCTCCCCAAAACACCCACACATTGAATTAGCATGTATGATAGGCTAGAAATAAACAGGGAAGTTCTGGATATGCCCTGTTACATGAACATTATCTCCTTTGGTCCTCATAACAACCCTATGGGGGAAGCACAACAAATATTATTGTTACCATTTTACAAGTGAGAAAATGGAGGCTCAGAATGTTCAAGTAAAGTGCCCTAGATTACATAGCTTCTAAGTTCCAGGAGCAGGATTTGAACTCATGCTTTCCTGAGTCCAAGTCCATCACTCTATCCACCGTGCTCCATTAATAAAGTTTAACATCCAGAATAAGTGGTGTCCACTGTGTTCCATTTGAGCCAGACTGTAGTTAGAGTATTGTGTTCATTTCTGAACTTTAAGAAGGACGTATGATGAGAGGACTCACAATAATGCCATGCCAGAATTAATTAAGAAATGGGAAACATTAAGTCTGAAGAAGAAAAAACTTGGAGGAGTTTATGGTAACAGTCTATGGAAAGGGGATTAGTCAGTCAGTAAACATTTATTAAGAACCAACTCTGTGTTAGACACTCTGCTAAGCATCAGGATGTAAAGAAAAGCAAAAGACAATCCCTACTCTCAAATGGTATTGTTCAGACATGTCCGATTCATCCTGACACATGGACATGCCAAGTCCTTCTACCCTCCACTATCTCCTGAAGTCTGTCCAAGCTCATGTCCATTGCTTCCATGACACTATCCATCTCATCTTCTGCCATTCTCTTTTCCTTTTGCCTTCAATCTTTCCCAATATTGAGGTTTTTCCAATGAATCTTCATTATATGATCAAAATATTTAAGCGTCAGCTTCAGTATTTGACCTTCTGGTAAATAGTCTGAGTGAATTTCTTTAAGTATTGACTGATTTGATCTCCTTGCTGTCCAAGGGACTCTTAAAAGTCTTCTCTAGCACCACAATTCATAAGTGTCTATTCTGTGGCACTCAGATTTCCTCTTACAGTCATACATTACTACAGGAAAAACCATAACTTTGACTATATGGACCTTTGTTAGCAAGGTATCTCTGCTTCTTAGTATGCTGTCTAGATTTGCCATGGGTAAATAGATAGAGTTCTAGGCTTGGAGTCAGGAAGACTCATCTTTTGGAGTACAAATCCAGCCTCAGATATTTATTGGCTGTGTGACCCTGGGCAAGTCACAACCCTTATTACCTCAGTTCTCCTTCTATAAAATGAGCTGGAGAAAGAAGTGGTAAACTGCTCCAGTACCTGTGTGACCCTAGGCAAGTAACTTAACTCTGTTTGCCTCAGTTCTCCATCTATAAAATGAACTGGAGAAAGAAGTGGCAAACCGCTCCAGTACCTTTAAATGGGATGACAAAGTGTTAGACACAACTGAAATACAACTGAACAACAAGAACCAGTTTTGCCATAGCTTTCCTTTCAAGGAGCAAGAGTCTTTTAATTTCAGGGCTGTAGTCACCATCTGCAGTGATCTTTGAGCCCAAGAATATAAAATGTGACACTGCTTCCATTTCTTCTTCCTCTATTTGCCAAGAAGTGATGGAAGCAGTTGCCAAGATCTTAGTTTTTTTATGTTAAGCTTCAAGTCAGCTTTGACACTCTTCTTTTTCACCCTCATCAAGAGACTTCTTAATTCTCTTTTTTTTTGCTAGGCAATGGGGTTAAGTGACTTGCCCAGGGTCACACAGCTAGTGAGTATCATGTGTCTGAGGCCAGTTTTGAACTCAGGTCCTCCTGACTCCAGGGCTGGTGCTCTATCCATGAAGCTTCTTAATTCTTCTTTACTTTCTGCCATCAGAGAGGCATTGTCTGCATATCTGAGATTATTGATATTTCTCCCAGCAACCTCAATTCCTGCTTTTGATTTGTCCAGCCTGGCATTTTGCATGATATGCTCTGCATATAAATTAAATAAATAAAGTGACAATATACAGCTTTGTAGTACTCCTTTTCCAATCCTAAACCAATTAGTTGTTCCATGTTTGGTTATAACTGTTGCCTCTTGGTCTGCATAGAGGTTCCTCAGGAAACAAGTAAGATGATCTGGTACTCCCATCTCTTTGAGGATTTGCCACGTTTGTTTGTGATCCACATAGTTAAAGACTGTAGTGTAGTCAAGAAAGCAGAAGTAGATGTTTCTCTGGAATTCCCTTGCTTTCTCCACAATCTAGCAAATGTTGGCAATTTGATCTCTAGTTCCTCTGCCTCTTCAAAAGCCAGCTTGTTCTTTTGATAATTTTCTGTTCACATGTTGCATAAGCCTAGCTTACAGAATCTTAAGCATAACCTTGCTGGCATGTGAAATGAGTGCAATTGGTAATTTGAACATTCTTTGGCATTGCTTTTCTTTAGGAGTGGGACCATAAACTGATCTTTTCCAATTCAATGGCCACTGTTGAGTTTTCCAAATGTGCTGGCATATTGAGTGCAGCACTTTAACAGCATCATTTTTTAAGATTTTAAATAGCTCAACTGGAATTCCATCACCTCCACTAGCCTTATGGTTAGCAATCCTTCCTAAGGCCCACTTGACTTCTCTCCAGTATGTTTAGCTCTTGATCAGTAACCACATCACTGAGGTGATCATGATGTTAAGATCTTTCTTGTATAGTTCTAATATGTATATATATATGTATATATATATACATATATTCTTGTCACCTCTTCTACTTCTATTAAGTCTCTACCAATTTTTGTCTTTTATCATGCCAATTTTTGCATGAAATGTTCCCTTGATATCTCTAATTTTCTTTAAAAGATCTCTTGTCTTTCCCATTCTATCTCTCCTTGATATTCTCTGGAATTCTGCATTCAGTTGGGTATATTTTTTTCCCTTTCTCCTTTTCCTTTCCTTCTTTCCCCAACTATTTGTAAAGCCTCATCAGACAGCCATTTTGCTTTTTTGCTCTTCTTTTTCTTTGGAATGTTTTTTGTTGCTCCAGTGACTCTCTGTCCGTAGTTCTTTAGGTACTCTGTCTACCAAATCTAATCCCTTAAATCTATTCATCACTTCCACTTCATATTCATAAAGGATATTATTTAGGTCATTGTGACCCCATGGGCCCTGCTGTCCATGGTGTTTCCTTGGTAAGGAAGCTGGAGTGGTTTACCATTTCTTTCTCCAGTGGATTAAGGAAAACAAAGGTCAAGTGACTTGCCTAGGGTCACACAGCTAGTAAGTATCTGAGGCAGGATTTGAGCTTAGGTCTTCCTGACCTCAGGCCCAGCATGCTATCCACTGAGCCACCTACCTGCCTCCTCTACACTCAAATATCTCATAATTTAATAGAAGAGACCGCATGAAAACTGTTTACAAACAAGTTACATACAGGAAATTAGACGTAATTAACAGAGGGAAGGTCTTAGAATTAAGGATGATTGTGAAAGTCCTCTTATAAAAGGTCAGATTTTAGCTAGAACCTGAAGGAAGCCAGAAAAGCCAGGAGGCAGAGATGGGGAAGGAGAAAATTCAAAACACGAGGGACAGTTAGCAACAATGTCAGGAGTCAGGAGATGGAGTATCTTGTTTGTGGAACAGCAAGGAAGTCAGTGCCACTGGATCAAGGTGGGGGTGGCAGGACATCAGGTGAAAGAAGACTGGAAAGGTAGGGGGCTGGACTATGAAGGTCTCTAAATGCTCAACGGGGCATTCTGTACTTGATCCTAATGGTGCTTTGGTAAAGAGCACAGAGCCACTAGCAATGGATAGTAGTTACGGAGAAGATTTTAATTTGATGTAAGGGAATCGGTATAGTACAATGCAAAGAGAACTGATTCTGGAGTCAAAAGACTTGGTTTCACATTCTACCTCTGATATGATCTGTGTGACTTTGAACAAGTCACTTAACCATCCTAGGCCTCAGTTTCCTCAGCTGTAAAATGAGAAGATTGGGCTACCTGGCCTCTGAGGTCTCTTCCAGCTCTAAATCTGTGATCCTATAAAGAAGATCTGCCTAATAAATAGGTAGCCCAAAAGTAGAATGAACTGCCTCAAGAGAGAGCAAATTGCCCATACTAGAGGTTTTCAAACAGAGTTTGAATGTTGTTGAAATGAAAGGATTTAATAGAGGAGAATCTTCTTCAAATGTGGATTAGACTAGATCAGTGGTGTCCAAAGTGGAGTACTCCTTGGGGGTGCAGAGTGATCTGTGGGGGTGTGGGAAGAAAATACTAGACTTTTTGTTTATAATTTTTTTTCTAAAGAAAGAAAGAAATTAAGCTTTACTAATCTTTAATATTCAGATTAATACTGGCCCCCCTCACTTTGTCCATATGTCAGATGGTGCTGTATCATACAGGGTACATGAGATATCCTAAGGGAAGGAGTTCTGTATGACATGTAGGTGTTGAGAGCGTTGCCCTCACTTGCATTCACTTTTAGTATTGTAGTTTATACATGCCTGGGAAAGTGGATTTCTAGTTTACATTAATAGTTTTGACTACAGGGGTGGGGAAACTGCACCTTTGAGGCCATACGTGGCCCTCTAGGTCCTCAATTGCAGCCCACTGACTGAATCCAAACTTTCCAGAACAAATCCCCTTCATGAAAGGATTTGTTCTGTAAAACTTGGACTCAGTCAAAAGGCCACACCCAAGGACCTGGAAAGCCACATGTGGCCTCAAGGCCGCAGGATGCCTACCCCTGGTATACCTTCACAAAATGGATGTGCTTTAAAAAAAATCCCTCAAAGGAATTATGGATCGAAGAGAATACTAACCATGGGTACATAAGTGAACAATAAGAAAATGGTAGAGCTGACACTTCTTGACTCCTAGTACAAGCTTTTCATCAGCTGTATCACCGCAAAGTAAAAATAATAATGATCTCATCATATATGACAAAGTTGGCCTTCGAAGTTTGAGATTGTCAAGAAGATTATGTGAAATATGCAAAATAACTATTGTTAAAAAATATTGGCTGTATATTGTGCCCTGAGATGTTAGCTAATGATAATATGAAACCATCATTACTAGCAAGACATTCAAAAACTAAGATTCTATTGCCAAAAATGATGCAAGTGTGTCACTATAAAAACTCTCATATTTGGTCATTTTAAAAACTTGGAAACAATTTTCTGAAACAGAATTTTAAAATCTTCCAAATGAGATTTTTTCAGTGGGTTTCAAGCCCATTTGTTAAAAATAGTAAAAGGTAACATTTTCCAGTTAGTTTACAAGAACAAATTATTTGCATTAGAAAATATAGAAATTTATTAGCTAATTATTAACAAAAACCTTTGCATGGATGGGATTGAATATGAGTATCATGTTTGACTAAGCATAGTCAGTCCACTTGAATTGTGGAATAGGATTTTCTTATGTGCAGTCTAGAGAGCTTAACTCTAGCACAAAAGTCAGACTAGATATTCCTAGCCTGAGGAAATTATATGGAAATGTATTCCAGCAGGAAAGGATTATGTCTCTAGGAAGAACAATGAAATGCACTTGCTCCATATTTTCCTAGAATGCTCCAATCACAACTTGGTTACTGTGCCCCAATAAGTACACCTTTAGCAGCCTTCTAACTTTGAACCTCCTTGTCTCAGTCATACTATTCTCTCTTTGCCTTTCAGCTCCATACCAGTCTCAAATTATCTCTTGTCTTCTCAATCCTGTGGTAAGACCACAAATTGGTCAGTTGTGCTCTGTTTGGTTAAAGAACACGACTGTGAGATTTGCTTGTGCATCTATGATTTAGTTCTCCTCTTGTGGCCACGAGTAGTAAAAATCGCCACCGATAGGCCAGAAAAAAAAAGTAGAATATTGAATCAATTTTTAAATAAGTTCTATGTGTCTTTGTGAGGTATATATGTGTGTACACACACACACATATACATAACTACATACCCATGTGTGTACCTATACATATATACATATCTATATACATAGATATGTATATCTATATATCTACGTATCTATACACATAGCTGTTAAAACCAAGTATCTAAATAAACTAGACTTAGAACTAAATCGTTCAATTGCTGAATCACAAAGTCTTAAACCAAGATTTTAAAAAATAATATTCTATAATTCCTACCAATAATTTTATAATAATTATTATTAATAATACATTGTTTAAGAAAATAATCATTCCAGTGAAAGTAAACCATTTTGAATGATTATTAAATTAAATCATTTTTATAATATTTGCTTCATATTTATTTTATCCTTTTTAATTTCTCCTTTTTGCTTATTTTCTAATGGACATACGTTAACATAGCAGTACATGTACTTTTGGGGGGAGGTGACTGGATGTGGGATCTCATTGCTTCAGGGTGCTATTGGTGAAGAACTCCCTCTACCAATACAGATTGGGACCATCTCTGCAACTTCTAGTCTTGGACAGTTGCCTGGGGGACTGAGAGGTTTGCCCATAGTCGCACAGTCAGTATATGTCACAAGCAGTACTTGAAACCACGAATAGGATCCAAAGTCAGTTCTCTATAAATCTGTTATGGGTCCTCTTAGTACATGTATGTCATTTATAAACATATATATGAGGAGTGCTCAAGAACTTTTATTGATGGAGCACATGATCGATAAGTAAATATATCAACAGGCATTTATCAAAATGTACCAGGCATTGGAGATACAAATACAAAGAATGAAATAATTCCCACTTTAAAAGGATTGCATTCTAAAATTTGGAAATTGAGGGGATGCCCATCAGTTGGGGAATGGTTGAACACTTGTGGTACATGAATGTAATGGAATGCTATTGTGCTACAAGAAATGATGAGCAGGCAGATTTCAGAAAAACCTGGGAAGACTTACACAAATTGATGCCGAGCGAAGTGAGCAGAACCAGGAGAAAGAAAATTTTACATAGTAACAGCAAGATTGTGTGATCAATTATGATTGACTTAGCTTTTCTTAGCAATACAATGACCCAAGACAGTTCCAAAAGAGTCATGATGGAAAATGCTATCCACATACAGAGAACTAATGGAGTCTGAATGTAGATTGAAGCATACTACTTTCAGATTCTTTATTTTTTTTTTCATTCTTTTTTTCCTTTGGGTCTGTTTCTTCTTTCACAACATGATTAATGTGAAAATATGTTTCACTTGATTGCACATGTATAACCTATATCAGATTGCTTGCCATCTTGGGGAGGGATGAGAGGGGAAGGAAGGGGGGAGAATTTGAAACTCAAAAATCTTATAAAAATGAATGTGAAAATTGTCTTTACATGTAATTGAAAAAAAATAAAATACTATTTACACTAAAAACATTTTTTAGAAAAGAAATATACAGGCAGATTTTAAAAAAACTTGGAAAAACTTACATGAACTGATGTAAAGTGAAGTTAGCAGAACCAGAACAAAAAACATTTTACACAGTAACTGCAACATTGTGTGATGATTAACTATGATTAACTTAGTTCTTCTCAGCAGTACAATGATCCTAGACAATTCCAAAAGACTCATGATGGAAAATAATATCCATATCTAGAGAAAGAACCAATGGAGTCTGAATACAGATCAAAGCATACTATTTTCACTTTATTTTTGGGGGGGCAGTTTTTGGTCTATTTCTTCTTTCACAAAATGACTAATATGGAAATATGTTTTACATGATTACATATATATACATATATACATATATACGTATATACATACATGTAACAGATTGCTTACTGTCTCAGAAAGGGGGGAGGGAGGGAAAAATTTGGAAGTCAAAAATTTGTTTTAAAATGAATGTTAAAAATTGTCTTTATATGTAATTGGAAAAAATAAAAGAGTTGCATTCAACTAGGGTAGAGCAATCAAAAAAAGGAGACTATTATAGTAGACAGTACTGAAAGTATATGATTCTACAATCTTAAATTGATTTTTATTTTGTGTAGTGTTCTTTAGAATGTTTCAAGTCAAAAGGTTCTGGATCATTTTGTGATCTGAGCCTAAAGCCTCTAAATTCAATATTACAGAGTTGGTTCTCTCTAATTAATAAAATCCAGTGAGCAAAAAAAGGAAGATTAGTGAAGAGATTGGCATATTCTCAGCTTCACTTACCTACTTCTCCCCAAACCCTCATGGATTGTTAATAATTGATCTGGGTCTATACTCCAGTAATGATAGGGTACAAAGTAAATGATTGCTTAGATAAAAGGGGCTCGATGGTATGAGGTAGTGCATCAGTTCTCAAACTTTTTGGTCGCAGGACCCTTTTACACTCTTAAAAAATATTAGACTAACCCCCACAGAGTTTTTTTGTTTATGGACTATACCTATTTAAATATCTAAGCATTATTACAAAAATAGTTTTGACCTCAATGATACCCTGAAAGGGTTTCAGGAACCTTCAGGGGTCCCTAAACCACACTTTGAGAACTGCTAAAGGTAAAGAAATAAATGAGGTGTGTGCTGAGGTTGAGGACCTTGCAGTAGTTTGCAATGAACAAAACAGCTTGTATCATTTCTCAAACAGGCTCTCTTCCTGTGTAACCTTGGGCAAATCACTTCACCCTCTAGGCTCTAATTTCTTTATCTATAAAGTGAAGGGGCTGAATTACTAGGAATTCTTAACCTTTTTTCTATCATGGACCCCTTGGACAGTATAGTGAAGCCTATGGATCCCTTTCCAGAATAATGTTTTTAAATGCACAAAATAAAATACAGAAGATTACAGAAGAAACCAATCACACAGAAGTACTATTACCTAATTATATTTTATAAAAAGTTTCCTGACCCCAGGTTAAGAATTCCTGTACTAGATCACCTTCAAGGTTCCTTCCAGGTCTAATATTCCATGATTCTGTGATTTCAGTTCATAATGTTCACAGTTCATTTTGCCCAACTCCCTTTTTCCCTCTATTTTTAAGAGCTCAAATGAAATTTAAAATGCATTTCATTAATTTACATTTTGCTCATTAAAATACTCTTGTTAAAAAAAATGTCTTCAAATCTTCAAGTCCTACTGGCCTCTAGCCTATGAGCCTCTGTTCCTATGCAAAGCCTCACACAAGTAGATAGGGACTGAAAGCTCTTAGTAGCAGCCCCAGATTGGAAATCAAGGGGGCGTCCGCCTACTGAGGAATGACTAAATACACTGTGGGATATGAATGCAAGGGAAGATCACTGGGCCATGAGAAATGACAAAATATGTCAGAACAAACTGGGAAAACTTCGATGAATGGATGCAGAGTGAAGTGAACAGAACTGAGAGAACAATTTATACAATGACAACATTGCAGAGAAAAACAACTTTGGAAGACTTTAGAACTCTGATCAATTTGATGATATACCATATTTCCAGAGGACTAAAGATAAAACACACTACCCACCTCCTCCCAAAGTAGTGATTGACTTTAAAAGCAGAATGAGACATAGTTTTTTTGGTTTTTTTTTTTTGTACATGGTCAATGTGGAAATTTGTTTTGCTGGCTTATGCATATTTGTTATATGGCTTTTATTTGTTGTTTTTATTTTGTAATTGTTCAATTGAGAGGAAAAGTAAGCAGAAGAGATAATAAATGTTTATAGGAGTAAATATTTTTAACTGAAAAAAAATGGAGGATGGGAAAGGAGGAGAACAAAAGGAGTAGGTAGCCTAGAAGGGGTAGGCCTTACCTCCTGTAGTCTGTCTTCCTGTGTATACCAGTGCCCATTACAGTGCTCTTCACAGAGAAAGCATCTGATAGAAGTTTCTAAATTACATCTATTGAATTAATATGGAACTAGGATTTTTTTGTTTTGTGATTATACATATATACATACATATACACATATACATATGTGTTTATATATGTCTATCTGTCTGTCTGTCTATCTATCTATCTATCTATCTATCTATCTATCATGTTTGGGCCAACGAAAGCCATTCCAGAAAGGAGAACGTGTATGAACTCAGAGTGGAGACAAGAAGGAATTTGAGACCACAAGTGGAGCAGAAAGTAATTTCAAGATGAGCCTAGCTAGAACTGAGCCTGAGCTTGGTAATTGAGCTTAGTGATATGGGTAATGGGAGCTCAGTTAAGAGTGAACTATGGGGGTTCTGAATTTCATTTCCACAGTGCTAGCTTATCTACAACCCATTCACCTGCTTTTGTTGAGAATTTCAGTCACCAGTCTTTTAATTTTGCTGCCATTTATATTTAAATAGCTGTGGCATAAATGAGTGACCACTATAAATCACCTTCCTCACTCTTGGCCATCATACAGAGGCTTTTGCCAACACCTGAAGCGTTGGCCCGAGGTGGAGAAAGCTGAAGTCCCAGGACCTGCTGCAATACTACTATGTGCTAAGAAGGGAAGGGAAACAAGGATTTATGACCACCTACTATGTGCCAAGCACTTTAGGAATATTATCTTGTTAGATCTATGAAGATGAGAGGCTCTCACTTTTTTCCACATTTGAATGACTAGAACTTGACCTTCTTCATGAGGCAGAGAGTGGGTGAGGGTAGGCAAAGACAAGTAATTTAGAGGGCCTTGCAAAGTTTCAAATTGTTATATAAATATCAGAAATTATTATCGTTTGTATTTGTGTGTGTATGTGTACGTACACACAATGCAGGCAGACAAGTCTTTAATACTGACATACGTTGCAGAGCAGATATCATTCTTCATTGATAGAGTTCTATCACTAGGAGTTGTCTATAAGACCTGTATAAAATTATGCACACATGTAAACACACACACACACACACACAGAAACACACAAACACATGCACACACACATGAGTGCCCAAGCCATAGTTGGGGGTGGAGGAAGGAAAGAAGGAGGAAAAAAAGCTCCCTCAAACCCTCAAAGTCCCAGAGAGAAAGAGTTATGCACCACTCATTCTGGAGAAAGGGAGAGGAGGGAGCTCAAAGGACAGAATCACTTCTCTTAAAGTCTACTGAGTGGGAGACTCTTCTACGTCAATAATCAATCCTCTTTCACACAGCCTATCCCTCCCCTTATTGTAGTGGGGGCCAAGACATTGCAGCAGCATCTCAAAGAGCCAAGTCTTTCAGCACAGAGCCAGCACACATGGCCCACTGGAAAGGGCCAGGGCGAATGTGTCACCAGAAGGGGCCCTGCTCCAAGGACAGCACATGTGGCATTGGAAGAGGCCCAGCTTCAGGTTTTCTGCGGGGGTGTTGACTATCCAGAGCTAATGAGGGGAGGGTTCTCCTGATTATATCCATTATAGCTATACATATATTTCAAGGACATTTTTGGTATGGCTATCCTCTCCGCCATTAGAGAACACTACTCCTTTATAACTAAGGAGGTAGCTTTGATGAGTTGCTATAGGCAAAAAATTAATTGACATGAAGCCAATCTGATGATAAGGCTATCTGCATTAGCAAGGCTAGTCCTCCAATATTTGGTTTCATATTTCACGTCTTTCCAGCTTGTTTGGCCCCGACATAGTTTGAGTTCCACAGAATGGCCTTTGACAACCCAGGGTCACCTTCATAAGGGTTAAACGTGGCTTTTCATAGTGGAGCCAACATCTCTTTTATACAAACACTTAAGTATATACAGGCATAAAGGTCCTGGAGTTTCAATAAGAAAGCAGAGACAGTAGAGTTTTGATCTGGGAACCAGAGTTGTGGACAATGCATGTCTGGGTTATGTGGTAAAGATGTCAAGGAAGAGTCAGAAATATGGGTGGGCCACAGTCTGGTGAAAGAGAAAGAATGCACCCTGTTCTAGGAGCCTCATGGAATGAAAGAGCCTGGGTATGAGTACAGGAGTGATAAAGGGAAAATTGGCCAGAGAGCAAAGAATGAAGAATTTGCCTGGGCAGAGGATCCAGTAAAACCACCAGGACTAGAAAAGAAAAAAAATTTCAGAAAGAAAGATAAAGCCACTGGGTGTAGGTTGCAGGGAGAATGCAAAGACCAATATCAGCTCAGATAAGCTGAGAAAGCCCTTCATGGTGCCCAGTCAAAGCACTCATAACGACCCCTAGGAATGCTAGAAGAGATGGTTACCAGGGTGGCAACACTTTCTCTGCTCCCATGTTCCAAGGCCGCAGATTAAATGTTCAGTTTTTGTGACCCCCATCTCATTCTGTTTATCAGGGAGCTTACCTGAGGCTGGTGTTCCTTCTTTCAGTAAATGGGAGTCCTGTCCTTAAGTGAGCTCTCCGGTAGCAACCAAAATGAGAAACAGGCCCTATATATTCTGAGGGCTTGGCTCAGACCCTTTCAGAGTGATGCCGTGGTGTGATATCTCTGGCTGAGGCCAACAACAAATGAAAGAAAATGTGCAGGGTTCCAGAATTAAGATGAAGCAACATCATTACAACGGTGAAAAGTTCTGGAAATTCTCAGTACACATTAAGGTTACCAAAATCAGAACGCTGAAAAAGTAGCCATAACATAACCTGTCAGCAAGAGAGCCTCCAGCTACCATAATTAAACATCAGCAAGCCTGGTCAAGTGCAAGTATGCTGACAAACCTCACACATATAGTAATGTGATACTTCATTCAATTAGACCATTTCCTGAGAAATTTAAAAAATTAAAAATATGAAAGTTCTATTGTACCACAAGGGCTCTGGTAAGAGTCACTCTGCTCCTTCTTTCATTCCATTCCATTCCAGCACCAAATTCTGGAACACCCCTTCCCACCTTTTTATCCCTTCCTTTCTCCTCCTGTCCCATTTCCCTCCTTTTGCCCTTCCTTCTCTTCAAAGCCTAAAGAGAGGATGGGGGCAGGGGTACATGCTTAGAGTTGATGGAGGAGAACCAATCTGGCTTTTTCCCCCTTTCCCCTTAATCCCTGTTTCAAATGATGTTTTAATTGTATTTTAAGAAATCAATAGCATTTCATTTTGAATGGACTCTTTCGTAGAATCCCGGAATGCCTTGCAGAATTGAGTAACAAAGTAAAGTAATAGTACAAAGGTAGGTGAGAAGAGGAGAAGGTAGTTAGGCATATTTAATGCAGGAATATATATGTCACTTCATCTGTCATTTGAGTCAAGTGCTCCCAAGGGGCATGTCTCTTCTCATTCCTGCCACCCTCAGCATTCCATAACCATTTGGGCTCTGCAGGAGAGGAGCAGGATGCTCACAGCAAGGCCTTCCTTCCTGTCCTCACCTCCCCCACCCTTGTTCCCCACTCCCCATCCCATAACTATGAGCCCTTTACTAGCTCCGCTTCTGATCAAGAAGTTCCGGGACAGAGCTAAGCAGAGGAGGTCAGGTAGATAAGCACAGAAGTTGTCGTTTAAACAATTGTGCCCTATTTGTTGAAAGGGTGGTCTAGACAGGCCATTCCAGAGAGCAAAAGCTTCAGGGATTATCTTCAGCCTCCCCCACCACTGAGCAGAGCCCGCAAGGGAGACGAAGGGATTTCTGGCTGCCCAGTAAGAACTCTGAATTCTAACTTGTGCCATGTTAATAGAAGTGAGAATTTTCAGAACCTGTGCTCTGGGACTCAGGGGAAAAGGGTCCCTTTTTAAAGATTCTGTGTAGTTTTTGATTGGGGTGGGGTAGGGTTATAGATCAGCATTTAAGAGATCTAAATGGGAAAGAAATAATATTCCTGTGAATTCAAATATTTTTCAGTCAGACTCCATCTTCTTTTTGTATTACCTAAACATATTTTTCCTTTTGTACCCAAATAAGAATAAATATCACCAGTAGGGGGAATAGATGTCTAAAAAAACAAACTCAAAAATGTTTTTGTTATAGGAAAATGGCTTTGCACAGCACTAAACTGTTTCCATATCAATATTTCTTTGTTTACAACCTATTTTAAACGTCTTCCACAAAGTTCACATGAGGAAACAAAAATGCAAAACACACAAATGCACTTTTTAAGGCATTTCAACAGCATAGATTTTTTTCAATGATAAAGTCTAACTGTCCCAGGCTGGATAATGCTGCAAATCCCCATTATGAGGCTAAGGGTACCTTCATTAGGTGGCTCATCCCCACAAGCATACAAAGCCCCCACGTCACCAAGTGGCAAAAATCCAGCAATTTGAAGGAGTGGTCCCTAAACAGGTCATGTTTTGAAGGAAGCAAAATTAGTTTTGCTCTATCCACACAATAACCTCCTTTGTTTAAAGAAATATAAAGTGAGATTCTTAGACCTCAGTTGGCCCCTTGTCCTGCATAAATAACTTAGCTTCTCTTTTATGAAAAAATCAAGTGTTTAAACTCCAATCCTATGGGCTCTTTAAAATCTTATTTTCTATTCCCCACATTCCAGGAACTTCTCTCTCTCTCTTCACCTCCCTAGCCCCCAGGACTTCATCTCACACTCCTTCTGTAGAGAAAACTCCTCTATATTAGATGATGCCAAGTGTTACATGTTGATGGGACTATATAAGTGTAACCTTTGCCCATCAGACTGGTCATGTTACATATATGTACAATATATATGAAATATTTATGTGTGGTGGTGTGTGCCCTGATGATGGACAGCAGTGACCACAGTTCATCCTTTGATTCTATGCTGTGGGTAGCTGATGTTTTCTGTGCAAACAGCCACCAGCAGATGCCACCAGATTGCTCCTTAAATAATTAGTTATACATGCCAAACTTAATGAGCAGAAGAAAAATCAGAGGTGGGATTAGAATTCTGGGCCTATAGAGAACTGCCCTCCCATTTGGGTTAAAAGAACAATTCCACAGAGGGAAAGCGAGCTGACTGACATCCAGCTGGTGTGGGCTTCAGCTCCTCCCAAGTGTCCCCTATCATGGAGCTTCTGGTCCAGTCTCTTGTGGAGTGTCTGCTGGGGCACAGAGGGCAAGGCAGGCAGGAGGTTCAAAACTGCTTCATTTATTTCCCTACTTGGGAGGAGTTTTCTCATGCACGGTAAGGAATACAAAGAAATTGAGCAGGAAAATCAGTTTAATTACATGAGAAAGCAGGGAGAATGAGGAGAAAATGAGGTCAACTGGAAGGTTTAAGAGAAGCCTGGGCGGGGGTGGGAGAGGGGAACCAAAGGGGGAGGGGTGGGAAGCTCTCTTCCATACACTAATGGTGGAGGTGAAAACACCACGCCGCAAACTTTTTTTTTTTTTTTCCCCAAACAAACCTTGTTGGAGTCACCTCTATCAGGGAATAAGCTCCACCCCTCCAGCTTGGGAGAAAATAGTGCCCTGAAGTCTCCCCATTCTTTATGTGACACATCCTGGTTTCTGTCCTGATGAAGGCCACAGGAGCACGTTTGCAGGTGGAAATAAACTTGCGCACCTCATAAAAAGAACCAGTAATGATGCTACCATTTCATGGGATATTACACCATAATGATGGTAATCCTCCCATTTACATCTGATCTTCCGCAGACTTAGTGAAATTAGCTTCCATACCGCCTAGCAGGAGTAATTTATGAGATAAAAAGGGAACCATTGAGAGATAATGTAATGAGTATTTACTGTAGCCTTGGTGGTGTTCCCATCACTGGGGAACAGGAGATGCTAGGGAGTGACTTTAGACTACTGTGATTTGATCCTCACGCCGCCCCCCCCCCCCAGCTCCGGAAAAAATTGGCTGGGGAGGGGGGGGAGGAAGGGGATGCACAAACATTGGAGGCCCCGGAGCCACTAAAAATCCTCCCCAGAAATACTATGCAAACTCATGCAGTCGTTTATGTTCCCGGGCTGTGAATTTCTTCTGCCAACCTGAGCTGAAAGAAGCTAGAAAACTCTGCGTATTTTACTTTCAGAGTTAATGGGAATAAAATACCTCAGTGGATGAGTGCAGATGTGTTTGATACAAATAGTCATTTTCCTATTTGCTGCCTCATTGAGCATGATGAATGATTGGAGTCAGAGAGGCGGCGTGATGAATGGCAGCACCTTGGCTCCATTGCATGCCCTATTGATTCTCCTTCTTTATTACTCCTACAACCCAGCTGGTTGCTTTGCCCTCCCCACAAGCCGGTTCTTGGGGGAGGGATTGCTTCCTAGAAACCCAATTTATGGAGAAGGGGAGTGTGGCATTTTCTTACCATAGCAAAACCCCATGTTTAGCTTTTGTTAACATTTACAAATATAGCGCTTTTTTCTGGTGACAGACATTTCTACTGGGGGAGAACAGGAGGCTGGGGAAGGCTTGAACCATGGGCAACCTCTGGGCTCTAGTGCAAAACAGAATATTATAGCTGCTGCTTTTTATCCAGCTGAAACCTGAATTTCTAGGTTCCAGTCGATGCAAAGCAGGGTAAACAAAATAACTGTCTGCCACATTTGTCTCCGGGTGTATCTACATCGCTATTTACAAGTTATGGTCAGAGCAAACTATATGCGGGTTGGAATCTGTGATCAACCATTTTGTGTTCTCACAACCTTTGTTATGCCACAGACAACACCCATCCAAGGTCGGATGCATGTGGTATTAGGTGCACAAATAGTATGCAAAAGTCTGGGCCTCTGTAGCTGGGAGCTTTGTCTAAGCTCCAGCCAGCCAGTAGGGTAGTAAATATGTCAGGTGAGAAGGGCTAACCCTTTTCAAATCTGAGTATAAGCCCCTTCCAATTTTTTAAAAGGTTTTACTCATATGGCATGACTTTTCAGTCGCCTTTTTCATGGGGCCCCATGGATTTCAGATTTGCTTACCATCTTTTCTGAGGTATTAGATGAGCTAGTGGAATGTAGACTCAATTAAAAACATTAAAAAAAATTTTTAAAGGCCATAAGATACCAAGTAATTTTAGGCTGCCCTCATTCCAATCACTATCCCAGTGACTTCTCTGTCCAAAACACTCCTCCCTGGCCTTCCTGGTACCGCCTTCCCTTATTAGAAGGTAAGCTGCTTGAGGACAGGAACACTCTGACTTTGTTTCTATTTCCATTCCCAGTGTTTAGCAAAACGCCTGGCACATAGTTCATGCTTAATAAATGCTTTTTCAATCATCCCTTCATTCATTCATTCATTCATTCTCTGATTTTAGGTGAGATTTGTTGGTCATTAAATAAATGTATTCAACAATACTCCTTAACTGAAATTCAGGAGACAATATAAAACTCCTGAGAAAGTCTTCTATTCATAGGTCAGTGTTTTTACCTGAATATCATCTTCTTCAAATTGAACACAACATGGGAAAATAGCCACTGAACAAGTCTATCTTTTTAGAAGAAAGTAATGAATGGGAATGGAAACCAGTTAGCCCTATGTGAAGGGAGAAAAGAACATTCATAGGTGTTCTATAAGCAAAGATTTTGCTTAAACCGGAGATTTTCAGATGCCCAGTGATTGCCAGGTTTCTACATATTCTAAAATCTTTCCTAAACAACTTCTTATAATAGATTTTATACAAATACTCCACAAAACCAAGATATTCAATCAAATAAACATTCAATCAACAAACATTTCCTAAGTACCTACTCACGTTACCCTGGCTTCAAGGAACTTGTATTTGATTATTTGAATCAATTTCAAAATGATTAAAGATAACTTTCGACCTCCAACATATTTGCCTATGCTTTCCAAATTTATTAATAGAGGTACTGCAACATTACTAGGAGCCATGTCTGTAAATGGTATTCCTGGGCAGCATATGTAACTTCAGAGCCAACTCATTTCCAAGGAGTGATATGACAGAGGGAGTCAGACTATTTCACCACCCTGCTAGTTCTTTTCAAAGGCAGAGTCCTAACCATGGAAATAGGACTCACCTATACTGATAGCAGGGCAATTAGGTGGTGAAGTGGATAGAGCACGGGACTTTATGAATTCAAATTTGGCCTCGGACACTTACCAGCTGTGTAGCCCTGGGCAAGTCACTTAACTCTGTTGGCCTCAGTTTTTTCATTAGTAAAATGAGTCAGAGAAGGGAATGGCAAACCACTCCAGTATCTACTACTAGAAAACAAAACATACTGATAGCAGGACATAAATAGATAATGGGTAGATAGGTAGATAGAGAGATAAATTGGTAGATGGATGGAAAGAAAAATAGGATATATAGTACGTTTACTAAGCACTTTCTATGCTAGCACTGTGATTAGAAATACAAGCCCTTAAGGAACTTACTTTTTTTAAAAGTATATTTTTATTTATTTTATTAAATATTTCCCAATTACATCAAAAAAATTTTTTGGAGGCAATCGGGATTAAGTGACTTGCCCAGGGTCACACAGCTAGTAAGTGTCTCAGGTGGGATTTGAACTCAGATTCTCCGGACTCCAGTGCCATACTCTATCCGCTGCACCACCTAGCTGCCCCCCAATTACATTTTTAAGTAATTTAACATTAATTTAAAAAATTTTGGAATTCCAAAATCTCTCCCTCACTCTCACCCTTCCTCTACCCTGTGAAAAGTCAAGCAACATAATATTGATTATACATATGAAGTCATGCAAAACATATTTCCATATGAGCCATGTTGCAAAAGAAAACACACACAGCCCACAAAAAAAATAAAGTGAAAAAAAGTATGCTTCAATCTGTAATCAGAATTTCTCAGTTTTCTCTCTGGAGGTGGATAACATTTTTCATCATGGGTCCTTTGGAATTGCCTTGGATCTTTGTCTTGATCAAAGTAGCTAAGTCTTTCACAGCTGATCATCATTACAATATTGTTGTTACTATGTACAAGGAGATCCTGGTTCTGCTCTCTTACTTTGCATCAAGGAACTTACATTCTAATGGGGGAAGATAGTACATAAAGAGGAGGTATGAGGGAGTTGGGGACAAATAAGCATGGTTTGGAAATGATGTGGAGACTTGGTTATGGGCAAGACAGGGTAAAAGCAGACCCATGTATACAAGGCCAGGGTGGTTCCAGGGGTAGACAAAATCCAAGGTTCTGGTGGGACTCAGATGAGGAGGCGGAGAATGATGGCCAATGGACAGGCTACATAGTTTGGAGTTGATAACTGCTATAGGCTATGTCTGTAGAAGGAAATGGCAAACCACTCCAGTATCTTTTTTGGGCAGCTAAGTGGCATAGGGGATAGAGTGCAGGGCTTGGAGACAGGAAGACTCATCTTCCTGAGTTCAAATCCAGCTTCAAACATTTACTAGCTGTGTGAACCTGGGCAAGTCACTTAACCCTGGTTGCCTCAGTTTCCTCATCTGTAAAATGAGCTGGAGATGCAAATGGCAAACAACTCCAGTATCTTTACCAAGAAAACTCCAAGTGGGATCATGAAGAGTTGAACACAACTGAAACAAATGAAAAACAAATAGGCTATGTCTACAAGCACAGGCTGGTTTGGGAGAGGTAGTGAGAGTCTTAGCGGAATTTAGCTAAGCAATTGACCATTTTGAAAATGAAGTAGCAAGTGATTAGGTCTTCCAATTCAAACCATTTTGTGTGTCTATTGCCTGGCATGATGGAAGGCATTGAGATCTAGTGACCTGAGCTTAGACTTGCATAGTGATTAGTAATTGGTTCTGCCTTGATTCTACAAGTGCTCCTGATAGCATCCCTTTGCCATTCTGAGCCTCAGTTTCCTTTTCAGGCCATAGGGATTATAATGCCAATCTATCCAATACGGGAGCTGTGCAACTCCAGTTATTTATTCTCAAACAGTGTTGGTTTTTTTTTTGTTGTTGTTGTTGTGTTTGTTTTGCTTTGCTTTTTGGGAAGCAATTGGGGCTAAGTGACTTGCCCAGGGTCACACAGCTAGTGTCAAGTGTCTCAGGCCAGATTTGAATTCAAGTCTTCCTGACTCCAAGGCCTGAGCTCTATCCACTGCACCACCTAGCTGCCCCTCAACCAGTGTTGTTTTAACCCTTTGTTGTTCAGTCGTTTCAGTCATGTCTCACTCTTTAGACCCCATTTCAGGTTTTCTTGGCAGAGATACTGGAGTGGTTTGCCATTTCCCTCTCGTTTTACAGATGAGGAACCTGAGGCAAAGAGGGTTAAGTGACTTGCTCAGGGTCACACAGCTAGTAAATGCCTGAGGTCACATTTGAACTCAGGTCTTCCTGACTCCGAGCCTGGTACTCTATGCACTGAGTCACCTAGCTGCCCTTTATTTTAACCCTAAGAAGTTTTATTTTAACAAGTGGTACTATTGTAAGGTGTGGATGCAGCTTTAAAGCAGGGGAATGACCTAGAACAGCAGTTCACAAAGTGTGGCTGGCAAACTGCCCCTGAGATCCCTTCAAGGGTCTGCAAAGTCAAAAGTATTTTCATAATAATATATTATTTACCCACTAAAATACTCCTCCTTTCTCCCAACTACATATCTGTATGAGGCTGGATTTTCTTCATGTATTTCAACCAAAACAACACCTTGCTACAGATTGAGTACAGAAGCAGACAGGAGAATGCAGCTGTCTTCTGTTAAGCCAGCCATTAAAAAGATTTGCAAAATGATGTAAAACAATATCACTCTTCTCACTAATTTTTTTGTTTGGGAAAATATAGTTATAAAATATATTATTTATATTTGTTTACATTTATATCAAGTTTGTATTCCATAACATAAATGTGTTACATGTTACATATTTATATAATTTAATATGTGTTACTTTTAAAATAAATATTTTAAAATTGAGCAATTTTAATTTTAATGTGGTAAATACCAATAGACATGACCCACCTAAACATGCACTCTTTGGGGTCCTTGATAATTTTTAAGATAGCAAAGGAGTCCTAGGACCAAAAAGTTTGGGAACCACTGACCCAGAGGATCACTCAAAATCCTGCTCCTGTCCTTCCCAACTTTAGCATGATATTATGGTAAGATGAGACTCTAGGTCAGAGGAATCACATTTCTTCTTCAGCAGTAGTCACTATCTTATATATTGTATTCAAAACCTTAGTCATCAAAATTCAAGAGGTTGTATCCCACCCTGCCCCCACCCTCTTGGTCTATTCTGTTTTAGGAAGTTAAAAAAAAAAACTGAAACTTTAGTTCCAGAATTTGGTTTCTTATTCCACAAGTGGAACACTAGCCCTGCTATAACTGGACATCTCTAGAGGTTCCTCCCCAGAGCTAGGTGGTGCAGTAGATAAAGTGCTGGGCCTGGAGTCAGGAAGGCTCATCTTCCTGAGTTCAAATTCAGCCTCAGACATTTAGTAGCTATGTGACCCAGGGCAAGTCACTTAACCCTGATTGCCTCAGTTTCCTCATCTGTAAATGAGCTGGAGAAGGAAATGGAAAACCACTCTAGTATCTTTGCCAAGAAAACCCCAAATGGGGTCATAAAGAGTTGGACACAACTGAAATGACTGAACAACAATAAAAAACAATAAAATAAAAATAAAATTCCATTTCCAGGTCTTGCTGTCTAGCCCTTCTATCATGTAACCAAATAATTGGCATCATTGGAGTTTTGGGTTAGACGCTGCCCATTTACATCACAGCTGTGGACTGCAGCAGAAAAATGTCCCCCTTCAAAGGGATGTGGTGGTAAGGGTTTAGGGGGGGAAATCAGGAAAAAGGAAGCAATTGAGAAGCAAAGGGTAAATAGTAGGAGGAGGGACAGAAACGAGGAATTATCAGGAAGTCTCTACTACCTTTATAAAATATGAACAACTGTATTGATCTAAAAAAAAAACCCAACCTTTTAGCCTTTTGTAAATTGAGATGATAGCACTGTTATGCATTAAAAGATGTTACCAGTCCCAAAGAGCAAGTATGGTCTTACACCAACTAATATCTGCTGAAATGTACCTGACTGCATTGGAAATGTTGCAGTAGATTGGTATAGCTGAGAATAATGAACCGCTGCACCCCATTGAAATGTAATTACACAGCCCTCTTGTTCTTAAACCTATAAGGTGAAAGAAAGATGAATAGTGAAAGTAAAAACCGCTGACCCTTCAAAGTTTAATTTACGTTATGCATTCCCTCGCCCTTCTGATAGGTTTTAGAAAGGTCATAATTTAGGGTATTTTGCAGTTGATAAATGATCTGTATGTTTGTGTTCACACGCACCGATTGATTTGTTATAGCCAAAATATTGTTTCTATAACAACCTGCGAGCCCTTAACTAGGCAAATGGCAGACAAACAGGGATCCAAGTGGTAGGTGAAGGGAAATCAGGGCGTCCCTAGGAGGTTGTAACCTTTGCCCACAGTGGTGGCCAATATGACCCAGCACTGGTTTGGGATGGGGTGGGGTGGGATAGGATGGGATGGGGTGGGGTGGGATAGGATGGGATGGGGTGGGGTGGTATGGGATGAAGATGTGGGATGAGGATGTGGGATGAGTTTTCATGAGTATGTGACATGGGACTACATGAGTATATGAGTGGGAGGAAGAAGAGGAGAAGGCTAGAGCAGACAGTTTACCTGCTCTGACTCCTGGGAGCCCATAGACCAGTCTCCCCCTAACCTTTTTGGCAGGAAGACCTGCTAAAACCAAAGCAAGTCCTGTCAAGTAGTGCGAGTTGAGCTCCCTTTGGTGCCCAGGAAACCAGAGGGGTTGTTAGGGCAATTTTCCCGCCTTTCCAGTCTTGGATGAAGCTCCTGTTTCCGGGCCCAGTTGATGCATTATGCATCAGGGCTGCCTTCAACTGACAGCCCCTCAGCCAACGTCTACTTGAAAAGCAATGGTGCTAATCAAAGCCGACACATTTGAATGTCCAGACACACACACAGAGAAATTTACTAATCAAAAAGTGTATTTCCTAGGGCTGTCTCCAGAGAAATCCAGGGGAAGAAATTGGAATAATTTATTAGCTTACAAGTTTTCGTTGACAGTTAGCCCAAGGCTATTTATCTCTGTAATAGAGAACGTCTCCAATGTGGCAAAATTGACCAAATCAAACAGCTTTGATCAGAAAATGAATCTGGCAAGGCTGCCTGTCTGAGGGTCCCAGGAGAAAGGGGGGAAACAAACAAAAAGATTTAACAAGTGGTCAATAGGAGAAAGGGAGAGGGGGGGAGGAAGATGGTGGGGATTTGGGAGAAGGAAAGAGAGAGGGGAAAGGAAAAAAAGGGTGGAGGAGAGAGAAAGAGAATTTACAGCCTGCAAAGTGTGGAGCTTGGAATTCTCTCCAGTAAGAGCAATAACAGCAGCAGCAGCAGTAAGAAGACTGGCTCTGGGATGAATTGCTGAGGAAATAAATGATGTTTCACATCATAACATTTAACATTGTGCTTGTGCATAATCGCAGCCATGGCAGCCCAAACTGAGATGCAAGTCTTATGTGCACACAGGATGACAAATAACTGCAGAAGAGAAGAACTCTCTAGCCTCCCTGGGAAAGGGGTTGGTTGTAGGAAAACAACCATGGGGAATCACAGGTTCAGAGATTTAGAGCTAGAAGGAACCTAGGAGATCATTCAGTCCAACCCTCTTATTTTACAGTCGAGAAATGGAGGCCCAGAGAGGAGGATTGCCTAGAAGGTCTTGGGGAATGACTTACTGACCTCTGACCTGGACAAGCACAGCTATCCTGAACCTAAGAACCCTGTGGACCTGGGGCAACAAAGAAAAGGTTCTGTAAGAATCATCTGAACTGTTTCTCCTGGCACCAGGGCAACTCTAGATGCATCAGTGTGGGGTAGGAAAGGGGAAGGGAATCAGTATTTATATAACACCTGCTACGTGCCAGGCACTGTGCTAACCGCTTTACAAATATTATCTCATTTGATCCTCACAACAACCCTGCAAGGTAAGTGCTGTTATTATCCCCATTTTGTAGTTGAAGAAACCGAGGCAGACAGAGGATAAGTGATTTGCACAGAGTCACCCAGTCAGTAAATATCTGAGGCCAGATTTGAACTCAAGCTGTCCTGACTCCAGGCCCCATCCACTGCATCACCTTGATGCATTGAGAATAAAATAAAACTAAAATAAAAAATAAAGTAAAATAAAAGGATGAACGTGGTTTCTTTCAAGCCATAGTCAACACAACATTATCTCTTAAAACAAATTGTATCTGGAGACAGAATTGCATTGTGGATGGAAAGCTGGCCTTGGAATCATGAAAAACTGAGTTCAGATTCCACTCCAGATACATACTGGCTAAGTGACCTTGGACAAATCACTTCACCTCATAGTGCCAGGTCAGGTCTCAGCCACTCCCACCTTTTGAGTTAGGATTGGTTAATTAGGGAGAGAAAATGGAAAGTTGGAAAAAAAATTCCAACCTTTGGTTTCATGGTGGAGTTTAGGTGAAAACCTAGCATTATCAGCACAAGGCAGCCTTCACTAGGATAGGGAAACGCCGCCCTCTGCAGAGGAGGCCAGTCACAGGGCTGTGATTCCAGCTGACTTTTCAGGGACAGCCAGCAACTGCAACTTCTTTCCCTGTCTTTGCTAAGGGAAAAATACACAAATCTTCAGGTTTCTCCCTGTAATGCTGACTAAATGTCTGATGCCCTAACACACAATGTGGTTGAGTGAAAAGAATATTGGACTTGAAGTCTTGAGGCCCAGGAGTTCACAGCCTGGTTCTGTTACTTGTTAACTGTGTGAAGGTGGCTAAGTGACCTAACCTGTCTGCATCTCAGCTTTCTCACTATGAAATGGGGATGATTTGTGCAATATTCACTTCCCAAGGTGGTTCAAGGAAAGCATTTTGTCAATTGTGAAGTGTTTTCTCATGTGAGCTATTATTGTCCTCGGGGTCAGTCCAAATGCTGGCCATGTTTTCTCCTTCCATGAACATTGGGCCAGCAGGGGATAGGAGACAAGAGAGTGTGTTTTTAATTCTCTATTTATGCTACTTACTTTACACAGTTGTTGTGGAGAAAACTTTATAGACCTTAAAACCCTATAGAAAAGTGAATCATTGTTGTTATTATTATTATTATTGTTTTTGTTAGCTAAAGCAGGTAGGTGGAGTCAGGAAGAACTGAATTCAAATCTTGTTACAGATAGTTACTATGTGATATATGCAAGTCACTCAATCTCTTTCAGCCTCAGTTTCCTCATCTGTAAAGTAGGCATAATACTAACATTTATCTTGCAGCATTGTTGTAAGATGTTAGAGATAATATGTGTAAAATGCTTTGTAAAAGTGCTAAAAGGGGGCAGCTAGATGGAGCAGTGCATAGAGCGCCGGCCCTGGAGTCAGGAGGACCTGAGTGCAAATCTGGCCTCAGACACATGGTACTCACTAGCTGTATGACCCTGGGCAAGTCACTTAACCCCGATTGCCTCGCCAAAAAAAAATATTACCTATGATTACTAATTCCTGGCTAATTAAATGCTAAAGGTAAATTGCAATTTTGTTTGGTTAACATAATTTGCTCCACAAAAGGATTTAGAAGATAGTTGCTGAGAATGAAATTACTTACAAATTACACTAAGAAAACAAATATTAGAAAACAAAAAAAACTAGGAAAAATTAGTAAGAAAAGAAATTAGAAATAAAAATTAGGGGAAAATAGTTTTGGGGTCCATCAAAGGCCTATTTTGTAATGTCAAATAAAGCAGCTTAGCTTTATTAGGCTAAGAGTCATCGTCTTTAGGCTTGTATCATGCAGTCTAGAAAAGGTCCTCCTCTCGATGCTTCACCATTTGCTGTCATTTACGAGAAAGGTGTTTTAGGGCCGTATGCTGACATTCTGACAGCTCCATGCCGCAGCTTGGCACAATGTCTCCTAATAGCTTCCCCTGGAGCTGTTCTAAGGCAATCATGTCCATGATCCATGCTTTATGCTTGGTCTTCTGGCGCATCCCAGAATTTCTTTGCCTCATTTTCCCAGTATTACTGCATCTTGAATACCCAGGGTTAAGTGACTTGCCTTTGGATCCTATAGCTCCTAAGTGTTAAAAGTAGGATTTGAAATGAGGTCTTTCTGCCTATAGACCCAGTATGTTATACACTATACTAATGCTGCCTTGGGCAGCTAGGTAGCACAGTGGATACAGCACAGGGCCTGGAGTCAGGAAGACCTGAGATCAGATGAAGCCTCAGACCCTTATTGGCTGTGTGACTCTGGGCAAGTCATTTCATCCTGCTTGCCTCAGTTTCCTGATCTGCAAAATGAGCTGGAGAATGAAATGCCAAACCACTCCAGTACCTTTGCCAAGAAAACCCCAAATGGGGTCACAAAGAGTTGGACACAACTGAGATGAATGAACAATAATGCTGTCTCTTTATATTTATACAAATACATTTTCATTAGTGAAAAAGGAAGAGAGTTAAATGCATTGAATTTTCACTTGCTGGAAATCAAAGTGCTTATGAGAAGATGCCAGGCACTCTCTAAAACCCCAAATCAACCCAGATCCTTGCCCAGTGCCCTGGCCATCTCTCACTGTCATTATCACTGATGAATCATTTGCTCCCTTTTGCATTTTGTCTGAATAGACTGGGCTCACATTTCTTTTCATCCTAAAGACTTTATTTCAAAACCATCAAATGAAATAAAATAAAAATTACCAAGGTTAACTTCAATTATAACATTAGGTAGTAAGAGGTCTGTGAATATGGAGAGCTCAGTTTAAACAATGAAAGGAAATACCTTGCTTCTGAACATGACTAAACACTCATTGGAGACAGCAGGATGAAGGCTGATTTCTGTCTCTTGGATGGAGTTAATAGGCTCTCAGTAAAATAACCAGAATATTTCTAATACCTATTAAATCTGTTTGGGGGATGGGCCATAAGAAGAAAGCTCTCCCGTTGAAAACAGTGAATTGCTTTCCTGAGGGAAAGATCTCACATGGGGTAAAGTGTTTTCCAAGAGGGTGATTGTCATTATATTGCAATTAGGCAACAATGTGTGGAGTGGCTTTAGTCCTAAGAACCTGGACCATTGCCCCTAAGCCATCTTGAAAAGTTCTACTGAAACTACTATCATCCATCCCCTACCATTTAAAGAGGTACACATTGATGTGTGGCCTCCTAACCAGGGTTATAGAGGTTAAAAATAAAAGAGGAGAAAGGTGCTAGGCAAGATCTCCTCCTCCAGGGGGCAGAACGAAGATGGTGGAGTAAAAGTGACTTGCTTGAGCTCTCCCTCAAACCCCTCCAAATACCTGTAAAAAATGTCTCTAAACAAATTCTAAAGCAACAGAACCCACAAAAAGACAGAGTGAAACAAATTTCCAGCCCAAGACAACCTGGATGGTTGATAGGAGAGGTATATCACTCCAGGTGGGGAGGGGAACACATTTCAACATGGGTATGCAGGCAAACAGGCCTCAGCAAATCTGGAGCAGTCCTCAGAGGACTGAATCATGGGCAGCTGTGGCGATTTCCAGACTTCTCAACCTGTGAACGCCAAAGACAATTAGAAGGTCAGCAGGAAAAATCTGTGTCTGTAGTGAGAGAGAAGCACAATGTGTGGTCCCAGGGTGGCAGCTGCCTCTGGAGCTTCTGGCCCCCAGACTGAGGGGCAATTGAGTGGCTGATCAGAGGGGAATTGCAGGGATCTCTTTGCTGGTTCTGAGGCAAGATTCTCTTGCTTTGCCCATGCTTGGATCTGGGTCACAGTTCTGGGTGGCGGTTCTGGGGCAAGGAGGAATGCTGGCATGGTGGAGCTTGTAGTGGTGGTGGAGAGAAAATCCTCCTCACAGTTCCAACACAGAAAAGAGTGCTTGTGGTCACTCATAGACCAGAGCACAGGCCAGGAAAGGAGCAAACATCTCGCTCTTGATCATAGCACCTTGGAAGAACTGAACATTTACAGGTCCCTAGAAGTATCTCTGAAAACAGCTGCACAAAACCCCCAAAGCTTGGGACAGTACATTCTCCACACTGGAAGCAGACTTCTACCTTAACAAAGAATTTATAACTCAAGTAAGTGACTGGGATCATGAACAAGCGGTGCAAAAAGAGTCAGACCATAGAATCTTACTTTGGTGACAAAGAAGATCAAAACATACAACCAGAAGAAGACAACAAAGTCAAAGCTCCTTCATCCAAAGCCTCCAAGAAAAATATGAATCAGTCCTAGGCCATGGAAGAGCTCAAAAAGGACTTTGAGAAGCAAGTAAGAGAAGTAGAGGAAAAACTGGGAAGAGAAATGAAAGTAATGCAAGAAAATCATGAAAAACAAGTCAACAGCTTGCTAAAAGAGACCCAAAAAAATACTGAAGAAAATAACACCTTAAAAATAGCTTAACCCAAATGGCAAAAGAGATCCAAAAAACCAATGAGGAGAAGAATGCCCTCAAAAGCAAAATTGGCCAAATGGAAAAGGAAGTCCAAAAGCTTACTGAAGAAAATATTTCCTTAAAAATTAGAATAGAGCAATTGGAAGCTAGTGACTTTATGAGAAACCAAAACACTGTAAAACAAATTCCAAAGAATGAAAAAAATAGAAAACAATGTGAAATATCTCATTGGAAAAACATAGATCCAAGAGAGATAATTTAAAAATTATTGGGCTACCTGAAAGCCATGATAAAAAAAAGAGCCTAGACATCATCTTTCAAGAAATTATCAAGGAAAACTGCCCTGATATTTTAGAACCAGAGGGCAAAATAGAAATGGAAAGAATCCACCGATCATCTCCTAAAAGAGATCCCCAAAGGAAAACTCCTAGGAATATTGTAGCCAAATTCCAGAGTTCCCAGGTCAAGGAGAAAATATTGCAAGCAGCCAGAAAGAAAAAATTCAAGTATTGTGGAAACACAATCAGGATAACACAAGATTAAGCAGCTTCTACATTAAGGGACCACAGGGCTTAATATTCCAGAGGGCAAAGGAGATAGAATTACAACCCAGAATCACCTACTAGCAAAACTGAGTATAATCCTTCAGGGGAAAAAATGGATATTCAGTGAAATAGAGGACTTTCAAGCATTCTTGATGAAAAGACCAGAGCTAAATAGAAAATTTGACTTTCAAATACAAGACTCAAGAGAAACATGAAGAGGTAAACAGGAAAGAGAAATCATAAGAGACTTATTAAAGTTGAACTGTTTATATTCTGCATGGAAAGATGATATTTGTAACTCATTAGTCCTTTGTCAGTAATAGAGTAGTTGGAAGGAAAAAATTATATGTATGTGTAGATAGATAGATGGATAGATAGATAGATAGATAGAGGGCACAAGGTGAGTTGAAGATGAAGGGGTGATAGCTGGAGAATAAAATTAAGGGGTGAGAGAGGATTATACTAGGAGAAGGAGAAAGGGAGAGGTAGAATGAGGTAAATTATATCACATAAAACAGACAAGAAAAGGCTTTTACAGTGGAGGGGAAATGGGGGAAGGTGAAAGGAAATGAGTGAATCTTACTCTCATTGGATTTGGCTTAAGGAGAGAATAACATACACACTCAATTGGGTATGGAAATCTATCTTACCCTACAGAAAAATAGGGGCAGAAGGGGACAAGAGAGCAGGAGGACGATAGAGGGGAGGACAGATTAGGGGAGGGGATAATCAGAAGCAAACACTTCTAAGGAGGGACAGGGTCAAAAGAGAGAATAGAATAAATGGGGATGGGGTTAGGATTAAGGGAAATATAGTTAGTTTTCCACAGCATGACTACTATGGAAGTGTTTTGCATGACTATACATGTATAACCTGTATCGAGTTGCTTGCCTTCTCAATGAGGGTTGGTGGGGAGGGAGGAAGGGAGAAAATTTGGAACCCAAAGTTTTAAAAACAAAAGTTAAAAAAAAACTGTTTTCACATGCAACTGGGAAACAAAAAATACAGGAAATGGGGTACAAAAATCCATTCTGCCCTACAGGAACTTGAAGGGGAAGGGTATAAGAGAAGGGGGGAGAGATAGAAGGGAGGGCAGACTAGGAGAAGGGGTACTCAGAATGCATGCCATCTTGGGGTGGGGGGAGGGGAGAGATGGGGAGAAAATTTGGAACTCAAAATCTTGTGAAAGTGAATGTTGAAAACTAAAAATAAATAAATTAATTAAAAAAAAGATCTCCTCTTCCAACCCCTTTGTGGATGTACTTTTATCAGCTTCCACTGCCTATTCATTCCTCTGCGATTATCAGGGAGTGGGTGTGAAGGGCAATTGGGGAAATTAAGAAATGAACCTTCTTTTTATTTCTAGTCAATTCCCCTCTGGAACATCCCAACACTAGCTTCTTCTAGTCCGGCAGGGGGTAGAGAAGAAAGAGTATTAGATTTGGAGAGAGGGGACCTGGGCTGGAAGTATCACTCTATTATTTAGCCACAGGTGTGACTTGGCAACGCTACTTAGCCTCATTTTCCTCATCTGTAAAATTGAAAAGGTGAAACCCAGTGGTTTGTAAGGTATCTTTATATTGTAGATCCTATCACATATGATAGTCTATCAAAGAGAATCTAGCACTAATGAGATCAATTTAAATTCCATGAAGAAGGAAGGAAACAAACATTTATTAAACACCTACTATGTACCGGGCACTGTGCTAAGCACTTTGCATATTTAATCCCATTTGATCCTCCAGATACCCCTGAAGAGTAAATACTATCAGAATCCTCATTTTGCAGTTGAAGAAAATGAGTCAGATAGAGGGAAAGTGATTTGCCCAAGGTCACATAGCTAGAAAGTATCTGAGGCTAGATTTGAATTCTGGTCTTTCCTGATTACAGGCTGATGTTCTATCCTCAGGGCCACCTAGCTGCCTCAAGGGGCTAAGAGATTATGAAAAGGTGATTGGGGACCATTTTATTTCATCTTTTTTTTTATCCCTAACCAAAATGAATTTTCCTATTTGTGAGGTTAATTAGGCAATAAACATTAATGAAGTATTGTAGGGATTTTTAAAAAGAAAAGGATAAGACAAAATTCCTGACCTTAATGGGTTTACAATCCTACATTGTTAGGCATCACGTGTGAGACAAGTCACTCACACAATCAATCAGTAAGCTTTTATTAAGAGTCTGCCACTGAACTGTGAAATAGTACAAACCAACATGGAATAGCATATTTTAATGGCCTGAATATAGGTCACTCCTGAATATAAGCTGTATTCCTAAGTCTTCCAAAGGGTAGAAGAGTAACACTAATTTTAACCTATACTCAGGCTTTATATAAACCATATTTGGGGAGAAGGTGTAGCCTATAATCAGCGAAATTCAGTAAATAATAAGCTACAGCCTAGCAGTCTTAGTGCTTCAAGAATATAGGAGGGGCATGGGTCAGGAGGTCACAGTGAGGAGATGGAAGGGAGGTGCTCATGAGGTTGAATTTCTGGACTCATCTGACATAAACCTGACCATGTGCTTCAGGACATCAAGAAGAGGCAGGTAGGTGGTATGGTGTAAGAGCATCAGAAAGCCTAGCTTCAAAGCATAGATCTGACCCTTACTAGCTGTGTGGTCTTGGACGAGCTACTTAACATCTAAGTCTCCATCGGCTCATCTGTGAAACGGGGATTGTGGACTGGGTGACCTCTTAAGTTATTTTTGATTTTAAAATTCTTGGATTCTTTATCATGGCAAGCTATCATCATGTCTGAAGAAGTAATTCAAAAACTGGGCCCTATTTTCTGAGACTGGGACAATCAGGTTTGTTTTCTGTGCATATGAACCCCAGGCTGCTTTTGAAGCCGGTGAATTCAGAATTCTCCCACTGGTAAAGCTGGCTAGCCAGTTCTCACAGATTAAAGAGTGTTCACACAAGCATGATTAATGTGTCAAGGAGTCCATATCACAAAATATACTTTGTTAACTTACTTTGACAAATGTGTTTTAGTTTTAATTGTTTGTGACAAGCATCTCACAGTTTACTAGTAAATGTGCCATCGCGTATGGGTGTATCTCACTTTACATAATAGATATGATCCTGGAAAAAAAAATCACATGTAAATCAAATTTCTGTAAATTGAGTCATATTTTAATTGCATGTGGAACAAACAAATCCTATGATGAATTTTAAGTAAATAATTATCCCTTAATTTATCATTTTTGTAAGATATTTTCTGTATCCCCCTACATAGTATTGTACTCATGGGAGTCATTCCATAAATATTTGTTAAATTAATAAAATCCAATTTTTTTTACCAGTTTTATTTTCTTAATGGGAGGTAGAACTGCATTTTCAAAATAAATGTAATACCCACCTTGTGACTGCCTAGATCAAAACTCCTATCACTGGCCACCATGGCCCTGTATACCTACATCCTTGAATAGAATATAAGCTCTTTGACAGCAAAAACTGTTGTATTTTTGGTTTTGTTTCCCCAAATAGGTGTTGAGGTAGATACAGTGTCAGGCCTTAAATTAGGAGGACCTGAGTTCAAATTTAGCCTCAGACATTTACTAGCTGTGTGATCTTGGACAAATCATTTCACCCCGTTTGCCTCAGTTTCGTCATTTGTATGATGAGCTGGAGAAGGACATGGCAAATCACTCCCGTATCTTTGCCAAGAAAACCCTAAATGGGTTCACAGTTAGTCAGACGGGACTGAAATGACTGAACAACAAAAATCCCCAGCTATACCTATGACGTGGTAGGTTCTTAATACATGGCTTGTTGAATGATGGCTGATTGACATGGCTCCTCTTCCCTTGAACTCTCCCTGTGTCATTTACAAAGTAACTATAAAGTAAATGAACAAGTACATGCTAACTTTTCCTCCTTGATTCTTCTTCATCTAATATGATAAACACCTCCCATTTTTGTAGTAGCTTCTGGAGCTGGACAGTTCTAATTTCTCAGTAAGAAGAGCTCTTTTTAGGGGTAGCTAGGTGGTGCAGTGGATAGAGCACCAGGCCTGGAGTCAGGAGGACCTGAGTTCGAATCTGGCCTCAGACCCTTGACATTTACTAGCTGTGTGACCCTGGGCAAATCACTTTTTGGCAAATCACAATTGCTTAGCCAAAAAAAAAAAAAAAAGAAGGGTTCTTCCTGGTGGTACACATCACCCTCACAACACACAGAAGGAAGCATCCGCATCCCATAGCACAGAATTCTCTGATTCAGGTTACCACTTTGGGTATCCTCTGAGCCAGAGTTTATCCAAGAGCATTGGTATTGAAGTCAAGAAACTAGGGTTGAAATCTCATCTTTTCTATTAACCCACGACCCTGAACAAGTCACTTATCTATAAAATGACATTCTTGCACTAAATAAGCTCTAAGGTTCCTTATAATTCCTAACATTCCATCATTCTATGACTATTTTTTAAAATGTTAGTGGGTGGGAGTGGGGAGTATAGGTCTGGATCAGTGATTTCACTAGGACATATACTCTTACTGTAGCAAATGTTGGCTTACAGAACCATAGACTTACATTCCTCAGACTAAGTGGGCATCTTTGTCAGTAGTAGGAGGCATCTGCAGAAGGGGAGAGGAAAGAAGGAAGAATACTGTATTGGATCACTCTCTGAGGCATGAGATTTGATTACCAGTCTTTTAACATGCGTAACAGCAAACGTTAATATTTGCCACAAAATTATCCAGTCTCCTTTGAAATTCTGCCACGGTGTTAGGCTCTCTGACCTCCAATGGTAGGGAATTCCACAGGCTGGCTTCACGCTATTTAATGCCTGCCTCTCTCTCTCTCATCTGTCTCTCCTCTCTCTTTGTCTCTCTCTGTGTCTCTTTCTCTCTGTCTCTTTTTCTTTTTAAATAATATTTCTGAGGGAGCCCATCTTGAATTGCTACACAGAAGAACAAAAGTGAACTGGCCAGTTTCTTAATTCTATCGCTGAAATTCCCATTTGCCTTTATTAAAAGGCCAGCTGGATCTAATCTTTCAGCCCTCATCTCTGCCCCAACCTAAACTCTCAATTATTATTCAGCTGTAAATGCAGCTTCTTTACTGTCACGGTTGTTCCTCTCAGACTAATTGCTTTAAAGGAAATTATTGTTTTTGTGGGTTTTTTTAACCTGCTAGCTAAAACATTTAAAACAAGCAGCAAAAATTCTCCTAGCCCTTCCCACACTAGTCAGTAGGTCAATGAAGAGAAGGTCTGATGCTGCAAGGAATGCTTTTAAGATCATAGGATTCAAGGCTGGAAAGTGGAATAGAATCCTAGGATCACAGATTTAGAGCTGGACAGGGCCTTAGAGGTCACAGAGACCAATCCCCTCATTTTACAGATGAGGAAACTAAGACCCAAAGAGGTTAAATGGACAGGTTACACTGTAGTGGAGGGAGAGTTGGATTTAGAGCCAGGAAAACCTCCCTTTAAGGCCTGTCTCAGACACTTACTAGCTGGATGAGCCTGGGAAATCACAACCTCTCTGAGACTTGGTGTCCTCATCTGTAGTATGGGAATCATGATAGCCTACCTGGAAGGATATTGTGAGGCTCAAATGAGATAATACATGCAGACACTTCACATACCTTAAATTATTATGTAAATGATAGTCAGGGCAGCTAGGTGGTGCCAAAGTGCACAGAACACTGGCCTTGGAGTCAGGAAGACCTGAGTTCCAGCCTCAGACACTGGTTGTGTGATCCTGGGTAAGTCACTTAAACCTGTTTACCTCATTTTTTCATCTGTCAAATGAGCTGGAGAAGGAAATGGCAAACCACTCTAGTATCTTTGCCAAGAAAACCCCAAATGGGGTCACGAAGAATTGGTCGTGACTGAAACAACTGAACAACAACAAATGTTAGTCACTGTCATTATTAACTGACTTACCCTAAAGCCAAAATTCAAACGCAGGTCCTCAAATCCGATAACATCAGAGCTGCCTTTCTTCCTTTCAAAGTTCAAACATTCCCATAGCCCAATTTCTTTTTAGTCTGGTCAAATTTCAATCAGTTGTTAGGCTGATGAAAATGTAACTGACTTCTGACAAGGGAGTTTTTGCATGCAGCTACAGTGTTCAAGGAAACATGGATCCCAATTGGGAGAGAGAATGCCAAGTATGCCATGGTGCTTAGAACCCACACCACTGAGGTGGAATAAGTGCAGAGCTTCTTTAGGGAGAGAAAAAGAAAGGCTTTAGATGCTGCGGGCACGTAGAGGAAGCAGAATCTTCAATGTCCCTGATTTCCAGCTTTGGATACTATCCCCGTGGGTAAGATCAGGCCCTTTTGGGGGCGTCTAGGTGGTGTAGTGGATAGAGCTCTGGCCTTGGAGTCAGGAGGACCTGAATTCAAATCCGGCCTAAGACACTTGACATTTACTGATTATATGACCCTGGGCAAGTCACTTCACCCTGATTGCCTCACCCAAAAGCCAAAAAAAAAAAAAAAAGATCAGGCCTTTTTTCTCCATTTGTGCTGAAATCTTACTCTCAACAAAGAGCTCCTTCACTGTTGTGTACTTTCCAGTACATTCTAATCTGTAGAAATTCTCCAAATTTCTGTTTGATCTTTTTTGCTTGGATAGGTGGGATTAGACACTATTTGCTATTTGGGATGGTCTTTTGCATAACTAACATTTGGTGGGAAGAAGCTAAATTGGTAAGTATAAGCTCAGGATTGCCCTCCTTATTAAAAGAGATCAGGAAAGGAGCTTTCCTTCTGAACTCCACCAAAATCACAACTCTAGACCAGCAATACTAGGGTACAGATAGATACAGGTCTAGCCAGATACCCCTCTCAGAGACTGGAGACAGGGAAGGGAAGGAACCAGCACTCAGCCATTACCTTTCTCCTCCCTTCATGATAGAAACCAGTTTCCCTTGGAAGAGGCTAGGGCAGATTGCAGAGACATCTTTCCTTGTAGCCCACAAGCCACGTGTCTATAAATTTAGACAACCCATGTGGACGTATCTTGTATAAGCACACATTTTCTTAGCTGCTTTTTCCCATGTCACCAACTACGTCTGGCCTACATTTGACTCCCACTAAGACTATTGCAAATCCTCCTCTTTTTTCACTGTAAACTTTTTTTAGGGGGGGACTGTGTCTTTTATGTGGTCTATATAGTACTTGTCACACTTTGAGCCTCTGATACAAGCCAGACAATAGCTGTTCAGTCGTTTCAGTCACGTCCTACTCTCTGTGACCTCATTTAGGGTTTTCTTGGTAAAGATCCTTTCCCAGCTCATTTTACAGATGATAAAACTGAGGCAAACAGGGTTAAGTGACTTGCCCGGGGTCACAGAGCCAGTTAAATGTCTGAGGCCGGATCTGAACTCAGGTCTTTCTGACTCCAGGCCCAGAGTTTTATACACTGTGCTACCTAACTGCCCAACAACAAGAAGACAATAATAGCAAAGCACTAAATAATGATGACTGAAAATTCCCTTCTCTTAATAATAGTAACTAACATCTATATAGCACTTACTATGTGCCAGGGACTGTGCTAAGCAGCTTTTACAATTTTTATCTCATTTGATTCTCATAACAACCCAGGGAGGTAGGTGCTGTTATTATTCCCATTTTACAGATGAGGAAACTGAGGCAGGTACAGATGAAGTAACTTGTCTGGGGTCACAAAACTGGTAAGTGTCTGAAACAGATTTGAACTCAAGCCTTCCTGACCCCTGGTCCAGCACCATACTATGCCACCTAGTTCTCTCTTTTGAGGCCTCTAATGAGTACCTTGGAGAAGGAAATGGCAAACCACCCCAGTATCTTTGTCAGGAAATCACCAAGTGGGGTCACGAAGACATGACTGAAAAACGACTGAGCAACAACAGATGAGTATTTGCCTACTGAAGGTTTTTTCTAAACTAAAGAGAAAGAGGTAAAGGGGTCAAAGATGAAGAGACGTCAAGTGAACTTCATGATGCTGAGACTTAACCTCTACCTTAGCTGGCATATTATGATATTTCTGAATAGCATCATTCAGTCAAACTAGGTCTGCTGATCCTGAGGCTAAGTGTGTTGTCAGGGCTCAATAAAGAATAGCATTATTTTTTCTCTCTGTTGTAGTTTGGGTATAAACTTAAGAGTCACAGTTCATACTGTGGATCATTTAAACATTTCTAGAAAACACTAAAAAGGCATTAAAATCAGCTAAGCTGCTATACAGTTATGTGGAAGGCTAAGGAAGACAAGTGATTTTTATTGTAATAGTTAAAGAAAAAAATCCCACCAAAGATAATATCCATGGTTTGTGCCATTACTTCCATTTTGACCGGTATCATTATTTCTTGGTATATTAGGTTAATGGTTAAAGTCCATTCTCTCTTGTAGATTGCAAAGCTAGAATTTGATTGCTAAGACAAGTATAATCAAATCCATTTTTCAGAGTGCATGGCTTCCAACAAACTGTGTAGAACGTTGTCTTACACCTACCTGGATACACACAGCACTGCTCAAATGTCAGCATAAATGGTGTTTATTTTTTATTTTAAAGACAGAATAACAGAGAATCTATGGTATCTGCCAATGAAGAGATGCCTGAGACGTTACTGATTAATGATGGAAAAAAATATCTAAGAAAAGAAATGAAAGATACTATGCCTAGAGGCAGCTAGGTGGATAGAGTCCAGGGCCTGGAGTCAGAAAGAACTGAGTTCAGATCCATCCTCAGGCACTTACTTGCTGTGTAACCTTGAGCAAGTCACTTTAACCTCTGTCTTCCTCAGTTTCCTTATCTATAAAGGAATAAAAAGTACTGCATCTGGAACTCGGAGTCTCTGGGTTTGAATCCTAGGATAGCTTCATCCTGTCTGTGTAACCTTGGGCAAATCATTTCTTCCCTCTGGGTGTCTTCACCCAAAATAAGGAGGCGACCATCTACCTCTAAATCTGTGATTGTGTTTTCATTTTGAAATTCATATTCCTGCTTGCCCACAATCCGATTTCTTTTAGGCCCTGACTGGCCTGATAGAATGTAGGTTCCTTGAGGACAGACTGTTTCATTTTTATATTATCCCCCCAATGTTTCGTACATAAGTGGCACTTGCACTGTGATTTTTATCATAATTCCTTGTACATAATAGGTAATTTAATAAATGCTTGTTAATTGATTGGTTGGGTTGTACTACAGCAAAGCCACATTTATTCAGACCCTATTCATTCAACATTTATTATAATTTTATTGGGGCTTCTAGACTGGAATCTTCCCAAGGACAGGGCAAGAAACATATATCTTCTTATCTTCCCCAGCACCTAGCATTGTGTGCTCTCTACACATTAGGTGTTTAACAAATGGTTCTTGAACTTGATATTAAGCTGAGTTGAAATTTACCTTGCACTATTAAGAGAGGATTCATGCAGCTAATTAAAGGTATTAAAAAACTGTATGGAGAGTTTTTAACCTGCTGAAGCTAAAGTACCAAACTCTAAGTATTTTTAACATTAATTTACATTCAATGGATATGGTTATTACAATTGGATTGTATATTTTCATTAAAACAGATTCTGCAGGAGAGTGTTAATATTTGCAAGAACTTTATCTACCTAAACTATTCTCTACTTTTTGTAAGCACCTCATGGTAAGGAATTAATTATCTACAAAGTCAGATTTCAGCAATGTCACCCATCTAAAATAACATTGAACCTGGAGGATTAAAATAAAGTGCCTACCCAGTTGACCATCCAAAGATTGTCCACAGAAGAATATAAGTATGACAGACCCCACCTTGTGACCTTGCTGCTAACAGCAACATAGGGGAGAGGGAATGGAAAAGGGGGACAGGAAGGGGCTTATAAACATATATACAAGTTTAAGTTTAATAAAAGGTAGGGTTAATATGTGAAGGAAAGATCAGAGAAAAGGAAAGATCCAGGTAAAATACTCAAGAGTATTTGAGGAGAGAGAATACTGAATCAGGGAATCTGCCATAGAACCTTAAAGGCAAAGAAAGCTTTGGAAAGGTGGAGTTGGGACAGTATAATGCTCCCACAAAAGATTTGGGGAGACAGGTTCAGCCAGATAAATAGTCAACTCAGAGGCCCTCTGCATCTTGCCTCTCATCCTGATCCTGACCTCTCATATCCAGTATTCGGCTTCACCCCCTCAGCATTTTGGATTTTGTCATTCCAGAGAAACTCAGGCTCTTGACCTGTCCTAGCTTTTGGTTTGAGCTCACCAAGACCTCAGTTTTGGCACTGAACTCTCACTCAGCGGTCATGAATTTCTTATGTTCTAAGTCCCCTCCCTTGCCAGCTACCACAAGCATTCTCTTACCCCTAGTCTACAAATATCTCAGAAAATGCCTGATAGGGGCAACTAGGTGGCGCAGTGGATAGAGCACCAGCCCTGAAGTCAGGAGGACCTGAGTTCAAATTCGGCCTCAGACCAAACCCTTGACACTTACTAGATGTGTGACCCTGGGCAAGTCACTTAATCCCAATTGCCTAAAAAAAAGAGAGAGAGAAAGAAAATGCCTGATAGGTCGTACCAGACCAGATCTACTTAGCAGCCTCTCCTCACTATACTTTGTGCTGATTCCAGCATGGGGGATGGGGAACTAGGACTCATCTGCACACACACATACACACACACACACACACACACATACACACAGAGGAACTAGGACTCATATGCACACACATACACACACACACACACACACACACACACACACACACACACAAACACACCCCTTAGCCTCAGACCTCATCCTTCCTCCACTCTAAGTGTCTGACAGATTTAAGATCCTACCTTTTTTTCCCCAGTAGGGAATCACTCCCTCCATTCCAGCCCTGATGATTAGCTAATCGCTGGAAAGTGCTGGTCTTCACAGCAGGATAAAAAGGGGTGAGGATGGGGTAATAATGACAGCAGAAAAGGTAGAAGCTGGGACGAGGCTGATGAGCAGCAAACACTGATGCTATAAAAAGTAAGAGCAGAGGAAAGACCTGACTGAAAATGAGGAGAAATCATAGCATGTTAGAGTTGGAAGGAACTTGAAGACCATGCAGATCAGCCCTCTCACGTTATACATGAGGATGCTGAGGCCAAGAGGCCAAGTGACTTGTCCAATGTCACATTCCAAACCTCCCTGGGACTAGAATCCAGCTCTTTTGACTCCCAATTTAAGGTTTTTTCTTCTACACTGTACCAAACAAAAGTGGAAAGAGTTCTACCAGGTTGGTACAGTTGGCCCTAACATTTAACACTACATGCTACTGTTTTTGCCTTTCTTTGTATCCCCAGTACAAATTGCCTGGCACACAGTAGGTGCTTAATAAATATTTATTGACTAACTCACTGATAAAACTTTAGAACAGCTCTGCAATGCCCTGGCCCTCAGTCAAAGATCAAGATGAGTCTTATTCCCTTCCAAACGCCTTAAGGATTTCACTGTGGAACAGCATACAACAAAAAATTTCCAAATAATGACTGTTAGGTCATCCATGAAATATGCTTAATATATTTTATATATTATAAAAATTTATTAAAAATTTTAGGGTAAAAAGTCCCATCAAAAGGTGGGGTGTTTTTTCTTTGTTTTTGTTTTTAAGAGTTACACCTTAGTTATCCGGAAAATTCATTTATATTGAAAAATTAATGCCTTCACAATGAGTCGTTGCCTTACATAGTAGACTATCTACATAGATTTGCCATATTGGGATTACACAAATAAATGCAAGCAAGCATACATGCATACATACATATCCACATGCATACAGACAAGCAATTGGCTGATGAACTGGTGCTATGAGGACCCCTCCCTCTAAACTTCTCCCACTGACCTGTTGCTAATTCCCAGAAGTCTACTGTTCATTCTTCATTCCTGTGGGTAAAGCAAATGAAAGAAAAATTAGCCCAGGAAAGATAATGTATTAAACACTATCAGCTACTAACACTTTATTAAGATGGTTTATTAGCTTTCTAAGCTGACAGCTTCTAAGGGCAGGTTTTGATAGAAAAGAAAAAAAAAGATTTCTTATACCAGTATACCACAAGATACTGCCCCAAGAAGAAAGACCTGGATGGGGAAAACACAAGGGCACAGGGTGTCCAGAGAAGGTACGCTACAAAGAGAAAGAAGGGCACAGAAAGGGGCGATGGATGCACTGAAGACAAACCTTGCTGACTCTACTGCTTTGCCCAGAGCCAGCCCTAAGTGAAATACATTAAATTTAGGTTCACTCCCATATGTACAGTTATTTAATTTAATTCAACAAATATTTATTACCTATTATAGGTAAGTTGAGATCTCAGTAGTAACTAGAGGATTGAGAGCCAGCCTCAGAGTCAGGAAGACCTGCATTCAAGTCTTGTTTCTGACACATATTAGTGACCCTTTGCAAGTAGTTTCATTTCTCAGTGCCCTAGGAAATTCTCTAAAACTATAATTGCAGAGCAGTTGTCAATATCCATTGGTAGAAGAAGTTTCTTGACCCAACATCCCCTCCAGTATTGAAACCACAGGTTTGGACCAATGTGATAAAAAATGGCAGTCTTTGCCTTTGAGAACCTTGTATTTTCCTGAGGAGCAGGAAGGGGCATATAAATATACACACAGGTACAAGTTTAATAAAAGATAGAATGTAATAGGTGGAGGAAGGGACAGAGAAAAGGAGAGATCAAGGTAAAATACTCAGAAATACTTGAGGAGGGAGATGATGCTCAATCAGGGAAGATTTCACAGAAGAGGTAGCACCTAAGCTGAACCTTGAAGGCAAAGAAAGCTTGGAAAGGTGGAATTCGGACGGGTACACATCCCAGGCAAGAGGGCCAGCCTGTGCGAATGACTTCAGAGAGTAGGAGACAGGCAGCATCTTGAATTTAGGTCACAGCTCATGATCCCAGGTGGATGGAATATGTAGGGCCTGAACACAAGAAGCACGAAATAGGTCTGAAAAGGGAAGTTGGGGTGAGATGGCAAAGAACTTCAAATGCCGGGTTGAGTCTGTATTTTGTTGTACAGGCAATGGAGAGCCACAGAAGGTTTTTTAATTGGGTGGGGGTGGGGGTGAGGATGACGTGGTTAGACACATGAAGATTATCTTGGCAGCTCTGTGAAGGATGCATTGAAGGAAGAAGAGACTGGAGTCAGGGAGACCAGTTAGATTCAAAGGTAGGATCATTGTAGGGTGACTAGGGAAATCTTCTCCAAGGAAGTCACAATATGTAACTATAAGGTAACTCTTCAATAAAATAGGTATGTGGAGTCCAGAGAGCTGCCCAAAGGGGTATGGAAGCTTTTTTTTGTTTTGTTTTGTGTGTTTGTTTGTTTTGGTTTTTTTTTTTTTGCTAGGCAATGGGGTTAAGTGACTTGCCCAGGGTCACATAGTTGTTTTTTTTTTTTAACAAATATTATGGCAAAGCAGTCTTTGTAGTTTTCTGAAGGTGCCCAGAATCATCTTACCTTTTGAATTACCATGAATTTGGAGTTTAGAGACTAACCCTTTTATTTTACAGAAAGGAAGTTGAGGCTCATCGGGATCACACAGCCAATAAGTGTCTGAGGTAGGATTTGAACCCAGGTCTCTCCATTACACCATGATGGATTCAAACCAAGGGTTCTTTTCATTGCAGCATTCTGCCTGTCTTTTAATTATCTTCACCAAAGGACCAAAACTTCATTCCAGAGGCATCCCTCCATACTGCTAATTTGGACTCCTAGCCATATCTTTTCTCACTCCCCTACTTTTCAGCTCTTTGTGAAAGCTAAATTATTTGCTTTTTAAACTCAAATGATCTCATTTATCCCACTCATCCAAGATCTCTCTCTCATATTCAGATTGAGTCACTCAATCAGTTTCAGCATCATCCACTCCCCACTTGATTAAATTCTAAATGTTATCATCAGAGTATTTTAGGGAGATAATATGTTATAAAAAATTTAAGTAATTTTTAATTAACATCATAATATGTTCTTAATTGAATTCTCCAAAAAGTTGTTCAAACTTATGCACTCCTTGCCACTAAGTAGAGTTTGAACACAAAACACTTATAATTGTATTTTTTCTAAATATAACCCAGTAGACTTCTTTGGCAAGCCAATCATTCCTACAGAGCTGCTTTCTTTTAAGAAAAGAAAGGAAATAATAATGAGGAACCTTAATATTTCTTTAGAATATTCTAGGTACCAAAATACGATTCAAATCAAGGATGAAGAAATTTACAACCTCAGTATTCACTTGGTGGGAGGCACCCAAGTGGTGTAGTGGATAGAGAGCTGGGCTCAGAGTCAGAAAGACTCCTCTTCAGATTCAAATTCATCATTATGAGCTGTGTGACCCTGGGCAAGTCACTTAACCCTGTTTGCCTCAGTTTCCTCATCTATAAAAGAAACTAAAGAAGGAAATGGCAAACCACTCTAGTATTTGCCAAGAGAACCCCAAATGGGGTCACAAAGAGTTGGACATGACTGGAAAACAACTCAACAACAACAACAAAATTCACTTGGTAAAACAAGTAATTCTTTTTTTTTTCCTTAAACCCTAATGTGAGAAGACTTCAGACTTCAGAGCCCTGGGCCTGACCTACATACATCTCCCCCTCACACACACTAATCTCTGTATCTCAGCACATAAAGGACCATTTGCTAGCCAGGATTGGGGTCAGACAGGAAGTATCAGTAAGCCTTGGTGTTATATCAATGAAAGGCTGGTTATCATTTATGCTAAATTTACCACACTGGTTTCTATCTAGTTATAAGCAACGGATTTAGAGTTTCATTGCAATTTTTTCCCTAACAATTACCCTGAGGAAAGGAAATCAAAGTAGGTTTCTGCTTGCTTATGGGAAGAGTCAGTGTTTTATGACATGCACAAACCAGACTAGCTGTTTTGATGGATTCGATAAAAGTCTATCAAGTCAATAACAAAAACAATCGAGTTAGCAAAACAGCTGATTGAACTGTTTGCTGTTCTTTAATTGACCATCCAGAAAGATCATTCAAAAGTATTCACCTATTTTGTACATACACATACACACATATATATATATACATATACATATATATTTATGTATATGTATATATTCAGCCTCAGTCTAAGTCCCAGGAAGTGGAATATTCCCTGAGGGCAGCATCTATTTTGTTTTTGTACCCTCAGTGTCTAGTACAATGTTTCACACATTGTAGTTGCTTGATAAATGTTTGTAACAATGAAATGTTTGTTGAATCTTTTCTATTAATGGTACAATTCACTTCTTTTTGTCCTCAGCCTTGAAAAGGCTAGATAAATCAGGAGGATTGGACTTCCTTAACCTGGAATGAGATTCTGAAAGTCCATGGTAGAAGGAGTCAGTGGAAGGGGGATATGGTTTCCATTTCTACCACATGGGCCTTATCATATAGGACTCAGGATTGTAAAGGTACTAATATGAGATATTGATCCTTAAGGGTCATTGGCTTCAGAGCCAGAAAAGACCTTAGGGGTATATGGGGTGTTCAGGGAGGACTAGTACCTCCAGTGTGAGGGCTTGCTGAACCCTTTTCAGGGCTGCTCATCTACCTTTGGTATCCACCTGGCACTCAGCTCTCATCTGTGGTTCCAAGAAGCTATAGTATGCTCAGTGGCCATGCCTTGGTAAGACCAGCTTGGCAGATGGACTAAACTAGACTGAGGGTAACCGACAGGCCTCAAACCAGTCAGTGAGTTAGGGGATGTCTACCCCAAGACTTTCCCCAACAGAATGGGTTGATGAGAACAATTTATTTTAATGGCCAATTAGGTGGCTGAAACAGGTGCTGTAGGGCTTTTAGAATTCAGTTAGACATTGAAGATGCTAAGGGCATCTACTGCATTCTGGGCCATCTCCAGCTGTCTTGCCTTTTGTCTTGCCACTGGACTTTGATGACTCTGGAAGAAAGAGTGAGGCCGATGACCCTGCCTCACTTAAATCCAATTCACCAGCAAGTCAAGACACTGATGTCATTGATCAAGACATGATATCATTGGTCCCCTTTGAAAATGAAGGACGAATGACAACAGAAAAGACCTTAGAGATCATCTAACCCCAAACCTATCTAACCTTTTAGAGACAAGAAAAACAAGGCCCAAAGAAGTGAAATGGTTTGCCAAAGACCATAGAGAGAGGAAGTAGGAAAGGCTCCATTTGAATCCAGATCCTTATAGCCTGGTCTTTCCCAGGAGGCCACAGGGCCTGCTTTTTTAATATTTCCAAGATTCATTATCTCATACTGTGAGGCCTCTTTCAATATTTTAGTGAACGGTCTTCTTGAGCTGCTGTGACCAAAAGAATTCCTTATCCAGTAGTCATTACTAAAATAACTTTCTACCATACATTCTGACTTCATAATTAAAGAGACAGATATTTCTTACTTCCTTACATTTCCTTGCTATGGATAATTGAGAGCTAGAGTAGAAACTCCTTCAATAGAATGTAAGCTTTTTGAGGGCAAGGACTATTTCATTGATGTCTTTGTAGCTCTAGTACCCAGGACAGTGCCTGGCACATAATAGGTGCTCAATAAATGCTTATTGAATAAATGTGTAAATGAACTTGCCATACTTATGAACTTTTCCCCAAAATGCCTTTCGTCCTAGAAGAAATAATCCCACATTGACACTAAATTTACCTCCATATATAGACGTATGCCATATCTACATATGGAAATGTGTCCATACCTGTTGACACTTGAATGTCAAAAGGAAAGACACGAAAGATCTAAGGAAGCCACATTGGATTTATTAATGTGTTTCGTTATTTCCGTGGGATAGGTGGTATTGTAGCAGTCTATTAAAGCCACACAGCGTGTCGAGGTATAAAGGATGTTACATAAAAGCACCACCTGTAGCCATCCTTTTAAAAGAAAAGTCCTTGGCAGACAATGGCACCGGGAACCATTTTAATCAGAGAGGAGTCAAGATGACGGAGACATAAATTAAGCACTCATCCTTGAGTAGCAGCCAAGCAGCCAGAGCCACGTAATCCCAATTAATCCCGTTTCATGTTGGATGCCCTTTCACAGGGGGCAAGAGGGAAGAAAGAGAATTTGCACATATTGGTTCTGCATGAGCTCCTTACCTTTGCCATGGGTGGCTCTGCTATAAAATACAACCCTGCAGAAAGGCATTCGTTTGGGGAAGCTGGAGCAGGCAATGCCCTCCCCTCCCCAGGCTACCTGGGACGATGTGTCAGAGAGAGCTCTGGTCCAAGGACACTGTGTACTACTGGTTAACAACATTGTCAGGCCTTGATCTGCTGGAGGCTCAGGAGCTGGGACTTCTTTGGAATGCCTACAGAAGACTGTGTCTCTGGCTCATTTCCCCCTACTCAGACAAGTGAGTTGATCTGCTATAACCTAATCCTGTCACCGTCCTGGAGTGAACAAAAGCTCTCCATGGAAGCTGTATTTTGCCAAATGATTCTTGGTTTCTATAGAAGAGTTGATTTGCTTTCCAAAAATGAGAAATTTACCTCTAGAGAGCAGTGATTCTGTCTGCAGACAGAATTAGCTCAAGGATGAATCTTGCAGGCCTGAGAGGCATAAAAAGATTGTCCTGGTCTGCCTTTCATCTCCTCCTTTATAAGATGGAAGATCTACCAGACAAACTCCACCTTCAGGAATCCCAGAAATTCTAGAGTTCCTCCAGCCCAGGACCCCTAACTCCCTCTGCTCTGCATCAGAAATCAGCCTGGAGCTCAGCTCTATTGAAATAGCTCTGAACTTGAGAGCTTCTTAGAACTCCATAACCCTGAGTTAGTTTGGCTTCACTGGTCAGAGGTCAAATTGGCAACCCTTGTATTGGGAGGCTGGGGGACTAGGAGAGAAAATAAGATAGGCAGGCTTTTCAACTGAGCCTAGCTGAGAGCAAGGTGCCTAGCTGCCCTCTGATAATTATAGGCCTCTGTCTCCAACAAGCCTCTCCATTCCACCCACCTCCCACCTTAAAGATTCTCAGGTCCATGGCACTGATGGCCGATGAAATTCTGTGGGTTCTTCTCCATTTGTAGATGCTGTCTTCCAGGCATTCTAGTCATTACTGAAACATCTACAAGGACCAGGAGTGTAACAGAGAGGTCCATCCCTCCCTTATCCAGGAACTGGGCAGCAGCCTTCAGATGCCTCAGCTCTGGGAGGGAGATCCAAGTCAGAGCCTCAGTGTGGTTCTACATCAGGTGGGGTAGCTGGTAGCTCTATCACACTCTCACTTTGACTTTGATAAGCCTTTATGGGTTGTTAAAGTCTTAGTTTCACAAGGGATGTCAAATTTAATTTCTGGGTTTTAGTCAATCATTTTAAAAACAAGTTTTATAAAAAGGAATAAAAAATAATTACCTCATCCCATCTGGCTTTGACGATACCTAGTGCTAATCTCTAAAAAGTTTCCTGTTTATGAGAAATCAAAGCAGAAATCCAAAATGGAGTTCCCAAGACCATCTTTGTAAATGTGTGCCAAGAGAGCTGGAGAAGGGAACACAATTAATGGGAAGAAAAGGACAAATGGGATATTAGGCCTTTTGATCACTGTAAACAAAGTCTCAGACAGATTCACCTATGACAGGAAAAAACTAAAGTCACATAAATTGTCAATTGGAAGAACAAACTTTTCTTTGGGGAAAATACATTCATTTCCCTTTCAGTGTAAGACATTTTTAGCTGGCTGTGCAGACAGGTTAGCCGTGAGGAAATCACCACATTTTCATTATTTTGGTGGAACACTGTTATTTAACTTACCCCCTTGCCTGTTCAGTTCAGTAACACATTCCTGGATGCCACTCAGTAAGTATTTTTGGTGACCTACAGTTCTATATCTTGATTGAAATTTCCAAATCAAGGAGAAAAGTTGAAAGCTCATACTATTAAATGTGTCTCCTCTAAGTGATGAATTCAGTTACAGCAGGATTTTTAATTGTTGCTTCATGCAGGTGGGGGCAGGTTGCAAATAACTTCCTAATCACATTCTTCAATATTGCTTTCCTTTGATTTTTTCAGGTGAGAGCTGGGGTGCCTAGACACCAGTTCCTGTGAAAAAGGATCTTGGAGTTTTCTTGGACCACAAAGGTCAATTTGAGCAGCCTGTGGCCAAAAACCCAATGAGTTTGGCTTGTTTGGTTTGCTAGTTTTTGGGGAGGGGACTAAACTTGCAATTTCTTTAGTGTAAGAAACTCTTACCAATGAAGATTGGTGATTACTCTGCAATGTATAGTTTGAGAGTTGCCTGAGGGCACTGAAAGGGCACAGTGGATAGTGTGCTTAACTTGTAGTCAGGAAGCTGTGAGTTGGAATCCTGCCTCAGACACTTAGTAGCTGTGTGACTCTGGGCAAGTCCCTTAACCTTCTTTCCTCATCTGGAAAATGAGCTGGAGAAGGAAATGGCAAACCACTCTAGTATCTTTGCCAAGAAAACCCCAAATGGAGTCACAAAGAGTCATACACAACTGAACAACAACAACAACAAAAGAAAAGTAGATTTGGATTCACATAAGAAAATGTCTTAACAGATAGGCCTGTCCATGCCCAGGTGCTTTGTGTATATGTGTGCTTACAAAACTGAAGAATGAGAGCTGCTTATGAAATCTCACCTCTAAGTTCTACTTAGCATTCCAATTTTGGAGTCTGTAATTTGAGACCTGAGCACCCAAAGAGTCCACACAGTTGCCACGCACTGTTGTTGTCCTTATTCTCTGCATCTAGAATGTGCCCCTTCCTTGCATCCTGACCACACATCTGCCTATTGATACCCTCCCATCCCTTTAGGCTCAACTCAGAAGCTGCCTCCTCCTTGAAGTCTTCCTTGACTTCTTCCTCCTCCCCCACCCCCACTTAGATCTGTCACTTACCTGATACCTCAGACATTCCTCTTAGGGAATTATCATATTCTAATTTGTGTGATATTTATCTGTGCACGTTTTATCCTTCCTATTAGGTTATATGCTACCTTACAACTGGGATTGTGTCCTATTTATTTCTGTATCTCCTTCAAGATTTAGCATTGTTCCTTGCACGTAGTAGGATATTTGGAATGAGCAAATAACTTAAATAGCAGATTTTCTTTTTTTTCTAGTATCCTTAAATGAACAAAGAAATTCTTTTTTGTTTAATAGGAAGTCCAAGGTCTAAGCATTTTTCGTTTAAGCATTAATACGATTCCTTGTTCTAGTAGTAGATTGAGGTATTCAGGAAAATCTACTTCCATAGAAAAGGCTTAAGGAACACTTTTCTTGAAATTTGTTACTCAATGTTTTTTTCCTGAAGCCAGTTAGCACTCAGAAAATAAATGGACATATCTCTTTGGTTGTGACCCAATAGATTAATACATTGTGCTTTTAAGTCTTTCAAGGACACAACTGCGGACATAAAAAATGGTAAGGTCTACTTACTATACTAGTCTATCACTGACATCCATTGGATGTGATAATGTGGCTGTTGCTAACATTAACTCATTTTTCCTAAAAAAAAAAAAAATTATATGCCAATTCCAGAATCAGAAGCACCTTCTAGCCTCCTTTCTTTTATCTTCTTATCTTAAAAAAAGGAGCCACGTTGAGATTCTATAAGATCCCATAAGATCCCACTGAACGTAAAGCCCTGGGCATTGTCTATTGAACACATTCCCCTACTTGGATAATCTGTTTCCAGAGCAGTAGTCAGAGGACCCAAAAATGAGCTGGTCCCCAAGATTTTGAAATAAGAGATGATTTAGGCAAAAGGTCAGAAAGAGTATAATATGCCTGTAGCAGGGAAAGAGCACCCATTATGACTGAAACTAAAAAGAATCCGTATGCCTTGGATGGAATTGTCTATCTACAGAAGCTTTCCCTAGAGGTAACAAGTTCTAAAATGTTATTTGTAGATCATTTACTGGAAATGAAACTAAGGTATCCTCTGACATAGCATAAGGAAAACACCAAACTATAATCTATAATGATATGCACACTTGTAAATTGTGATGCACCATGAAAATTGGATGAATGAAGGAGGATAATCAGAATTGCACACATGACATCTAGAAAAAAAGAGAATGAGAGAGTAAGGCCCATCAGCATCTTCAGTGCTGTTCATTGATGTGAGTACTCTGACCACTGGACAAAAGCACTTTGGTATGTGTGTACTTCAAGATGACCATAGCACCAACAGATCTAGGGGCATATCCTAGGATAGGTCTAGGAACTTTGCCAATGGGAGCTGGTCCGAGTTAAGTCAGGTACACTGCTGTTGCAAGTGAATATTCAGGATATAGACCATAGGAATGTTCAGATGAGAAGGAGCTCAGGTTCTTTCAGTCAAACAAAAGACTATGCAAGACCTTGATCCAGTAGGTCAGGAGTCAAGACTAAGAAATCCAAGCTGAGGCAGAGCAAGGGTTCAGCAATGAGATGTAGTAGAATTCAGATGAAAAGCATCTGATCCACACAGGAACAACAGTTATCAAAACTTTATTACTACTCACAAGAGCAGCAGGAGGAAAACATGCCAACAGGGAACAGCCTCTGCATATGGCCCCATCACTCTAAGCCCCACCCAAAGGCTTCTGGACGTGGAACCAGGCAATGGCTTTATCATTCCAATTTAAGGCCAGAGACCTTGAAGGCTTAAACTTATAGAGTTTTAGAAAAAGAGCTAGCTGCCACCAGCAGGAGAATGCTTTGTCATTCAGAGGGGAGAAAAGCAATGTAGCTAGGACCAATGAAATGAAAGTATTTTCTAAATTCTCTAATAAAGAGTGAGGAATGGGGAGTGGCAATATTGGAAACAGTCTAAAATCTGAAACAGCCTGTTCTCTTCCTCTTCCTCCCAACATTTTCATCTAGTTTTTGTGTAGCCTGGCCAACAATAAAATAATCTCTAGGGCACCATTGTGTTCATCTTAAAGTACAGCTTCTATGTAGAAACCTCAATCGTATATTCTCAAGCATAGATTTGGAAACAAGAAAGCATTTATTATTTGTTATTATACTATTATTAATTATTAAGCAACCTTCATCTGGGGAATTATCTCTTGTGGAAATGCAGCCTGGAAACTTTCTGCAGGTGCCATAGTTCCTGCCTTCTCAGCAGCCACATCTGCTTAAGGAAGACCCCTGCCTCCCTTTCCGCCCCTCCCCCCCAGCAACCTCCCAGAGTCCTTGGTGCTGTCAAATGATTCAACATCAGAAATGGATATGGTTCCATTAGTGAAAATGACATCAAAGAAGAAGCTTTACCATCAGCTTTGCCATTGTACCCTAAAGACCTAAAGACCATTTGACTTGCAACTAAAATCTCCTATATGTCTAGTCTTCTTCTATTACAATGTGAGTTTCTTGAGAGCAAGGATTGTCCAGCTTTTCTATTTGTGTCTCCAGCACTTAGTACAGTGCTTTGTATATAGTAAGTGCTTAATTCACATTTTTATTCGTTCATTCATTCATTCATTCATTCATTAAGTACCCACTAATTCCCAGGCCCTGTCCTAGGTGCTAGGGCTACAAAGAAAAAAGTCAAATAGGCCCTACCTTTGAAGAGCTTTCATTATAATGGACTAGACAATACACACACACATATAAAATAAACATACATGTGTGTGTATATATATATATGTACACATATACATATATTATGTGTAGTATATAAGGCAACTAGGTGGTGCAGTGGATAGGGAGCTGGGCCTGGAGTGAGGAAAACTCATCTTCATGCGCAAATCTGGCCTTAGAGATTTACTAGCTGTGTGACCCTGGGCAAGTCACTTAACCCTGTGTTCCTCAGTTCCCTCATCTGTAAAATGAGCTGGCTAAGGAAATGGCTAATCACTCTGGTATCTTTGCAAAGAAAACCTCAAACCCGGCCTCAGACACTTGCTAGCTGTGTAACACTGGGTAAGTCACTTAACTCTGCTTGCTTCAGTTTCCTCATCTATAAAATGAGCTGGGGAAGGAAATGGCAAACCACTCTAGTATCTTTGGCAAAAAAATTCCAAATGGGATGACAAAGAGTCAGACATGACTGAAATGACTGAAAAACAACAATAAAATATGAGGTATGTAGACTACATATATATATATATATTTACATGTGTGTATACATGTATACATGTATATATATATATATATACAAAACCCATATAAAGTAGATACAAGGTAACCTTGGAAGTCACTAGCAGCTGGAGGCACGGGTGGCCCATGGTAGGAGAAAAGAATAAGAAAATCCTCATGCAGGAGGCATTTGAGCTGAAGGTTCAAGGAAACCAGGGATTCAAAGAGGCCAAGATGAGGAAGGGTAACATTCTAGGCCCAGGAGACAGCCAGAGGAAAGTCACAGAGATCAGAGAAATACCATTGTGCATGAGGAATAAGAAGCAGAGAAGTATAACCAGACCATAGAGTGGATGGAGGGGAGAAATGTGGAAGAAGTCTGGGAAGGTACCAAGCAGGTAAAATTGTCTAGGAATGATCATGGATTTAGAACTGAAAGAGACCTCAGAGGCCAGGGAGTCCAATCCCCTTGTGTTGTAGATAAGACAACTTATGTACTGTGAGGCAGCACAGTGGATAGAGCAGTGGATCTGGAGTCCGAAGACCTGAGATCAAACCCTGCCTCAGAATGGCTGCATGACCCTGGGCAAGTCACTTAACTTTGCCATGCCTCAGTTTACTCACTTGTGAAATGGGGATAATAATAGCACCTACCTTCCAGGGTTGTTGTGAGGATCAAATGAGATAATATTTGTAAAGTGTTTTGCAAGCTTTAAAAAGCTATATAAATGTGTCGATGATAATTCTGATGATATGATTTGTCCAGAGTCATTCAGCTACTAAATGTCTGAGGCAGGATGTGAACACTGGTGTTTCTGACGCCAGGTACAGTAAAAATATGCTGAAGGTGAAGGGATAATTTTTAAAAGGAAAATGTAAGCTTAAAGAACCCAGAAATCCACTTGCTGGTTGTATTTGGAGTCTTCATATGAAATAGTTTTCTAAGAGTTCTTATAGACTGCTCAGCCGCTAATGGATCGGAGGGAGCTAACTGCAGCATTGACAATGGTTCCATACAAGCATGGGAGCAGACTCATACTTTCATCCATCTTTTCCATTTCTAATTTCCCCAAATTTAGGGCAAATATATAAAATGACTTTACGCCAACGGAGCCAAGTTCATTTGGGTGGTTCTGGCAAAGAGATTGTTCGTTGTCATTAATATACAATGGAAGACATCTGATGTGAAATTCATAATTGAAATGTTATGAGCAGTTCAGCATATGGATCCTTCACGTCCACTTAATTGCCAGTTTAGTAATAATTTTATGTAATGAAGCATTATTAATAACACGTGAAATACTAAATTGACGTAATACCCTAAAAAACATAATATGACATTTGTTGTGGAAATAACGTTACAATTCCAGGTGTATTTGCTATGATTTCAACATATGTGATGTCATGGTAAAGGTTAAGTTAATGTTTAGAAATAGCTCAGCAATGATGTCTTATAATAAATGCTCTGAATTGTATACAATTATGCCTGGTCTGTTTTGTTTTGGTTGGTTGGTTGTTTTTGAGAAACATGCTTCTGTAGACTTCTTTTGCTTGAAGATCTCAAAGCACCGTACTAATACCGGATCAACTTTCCTTCCCCTATATCCCTCCTGTAGGTGAGTTATTATCTCATCTTGCCCAAAGAGTCTTAAAAAGGTCAATAAATGTGACTAAGCTCACTCAGTAAGAGAGCAAGAATAAGGACTAGAATCAGTCCCAATGTCTTTTTGGGGGGAGGATGTCAAAGGTACATATTTTCTTTTCCTTTTTTTAAAACTTCCCAGGGTGCCTAGTACTGTGCCCTGCACACGGGAAAGAATTCATTAAAGGTTGTTCATAGCCTGATCTTGATTCTGTGATGTCATGATCTCTACCTTCCTGGAAATTTGATGGTCTGTGGATTTCCCTCCTTCCCCCTTTATCTTAGGGCTTCCCTTGTGGCCAAGCTAATTTTCTGAATCTCACTATATATGTATTTTAGCAAGGCAGAAATGTATACAAACAGAAGGTTAGATTAGCATCTTTCACAGCTGTAGTGAATAAACGTATTTTAAGGACCAAACTTGTTTGGTGCAATTATCCTGGGATAAACTGGCAAAAAGCAAAGAAACCTTAGGTCACTGGTTCAAATCTGTCCCTGGGTCAGCCAGGTGGAGTGGAATTTCCATAAGTGACAGATGTTCAGTGGCCTCTATGGAATGAATTGGTGGCCTCCATCCAGTTTCAAGTAGCCAGATGTTTTAATCACTAAAATCAGCATTGCAAACTGATGTGGGATTTGATGAGCATCCTTGCTGAACCCTTTAGCTGAGAGACAGGGTTGAATTGGGATAGACTCTGGGCTAGGTATAGAAAACAGTTGTAAAGGTGATGTTAACGATGGCCTCCATCTATACAACTCCTTCCAGAATTTTGCAGCTAAACCCCAGGACTTCATCTCATCTCCATAGGATTTCTTTGGCATCTTTCATAAACATCAAGTCTCCATAGTGGAAAATGTATCCTTTGTACATGTTTTAGCCCAACCTTATTCATTTTCCACCTTACAGGTGGATCAAGGACTAGTGGGGGATGATAAAGTCAAGCGAAACAAATGAGAAAGATTTTCCCCAGGGAAATTCACTTGTCTTGCCTTCTCATTCCCAAATCCAGCCCAGCCTGGGCCAGGCCAGGTCAGCCCTAAGGATATAGATCCAGACTAGGGGATGGAGGTTCTGTTCATGTCTGGCCCAGCCTGTTAATATTCTTACATTTGAATAAACTCAGGCTTTACTTATAACACCTAACTCCTAGGGTAGTTGTATAGCTTAAATGAGATTTTATATATATATACCTTGAAGTGCTATATAAAGCTCAGTTATTATTATTATTATCATAGTTACAACTATTTTTGTATTGTTAAGTCCATTAAATAGCTCTTTTGGAAATATGATTTTATGCTATCTTTTTCCTAGTTTGCTTTTTATTGCTTCTTTGGCTACCTGGGAGGAAATGTAACCTGAGCCCAAATCCACAAGGTTTATGTGTTAGGACAACAGTGATTTTCTGTCTTTTATAGGAGATCTGATTAGTGGGGCTCTCCCTCAGGATAACTTACAGGACAATCCACATTCCTGTGGCTTTTTAAAGTGTACAGGGCACTTTCCTCACAAAAATCTAACTAGGATGTAGATAGTTTAAATATTATTATACCCATTTTACAGATGAGGGAACCGAGGCTCAAGTGACAAGCTCCTAAGTCAAATGGCTAATGTTACAGTGGGGATTTGAGACTGGCTCTTCTGACTTTAAGGCCGATGTTCTTTCAACTATGCTATATGAACACATTCTTGATGAAATGTGAGACATATGGGACATACATCAAGAGGAAAGGCAAGGATATAAACAAGTTATAATGGCTAGCTTATAAGCATGGATAACCTGTAACTATCTCAGAAAAGTCCATTCAGACTTGCTAAAATTCAAATTGCTACCAAAAGAGACAGAGCCAGATAGAGTCAGAGCCAGACAGAAATGGTGAAAGACAAGAGTCAGAGACAGAGTGATAAAGAAACAAAGAGAGAGACAGAGAGCTCTTCCCTCTGCATATCACTCCACATCACATCATTTGCATCCTGGGACATCTCCAGTTGTCCTGATCTGTATCTCACCACTGGACACAGATGGCTCTGGAGAGGAGGGTGAGGCTGGTGGCTTTGCACAGCCCTCCCTCACTTAAATCCAATTCACTTGCAAGTCATGGCATCACCTTCCTGATGTCATGGTCCTCTTTGAGAACGAAGGATAAGCAGCAACAATAACAACTACCGTGCTGAATGTCTGTGTCTTTACCCAGGTAGCGCCTAAAATATAAGCCCTCTTCACCTCTTCCTCTTAGACTCCCTAGCTCCCCTCAAGGCTCAGCTCTCCTACGAGAAGCCTTTGCTGTTACTGCCCCTTATCCAAAATGATTCTTGTATATTTTGTATTTTCTTATGTATGAACATATTGGTTTTTCCTCCATAGAACAAAAAGTCCTTGAGAGCAGGTTTTATTTTGTGTTGGTCTTCTTAATGCATGGCAGGTAGCAGATACTTGTTGAAATTAATTGAATGAGAGCTAGAGTAACCATGGAAAACTTCACCAATGTGAGGTTTAACCTAAGCCTTAAAGAAAGTCAAGACTTTAGAGAAGAATAAGGAGAAGAGAGGGCATGAGTAGGAGCAAAGACAGAGAAAGATGAATGAACCTGAGGCATTCCTGACACAGCAAGGAAACAAGTCTGAATGGAGCAGGGCTATTGGGGGACTTGTGGGAAATAGGTCTGAATAAAGAGGGGTGGGAATAGATTATAGAGAGCCCTGAAAATAGGCAGCATTTAGATTTCAGGTTGCGAGAAATAAGGAACTACCAAAAATTCTGAGCAGGGTTAAGCTCAATGGAAGGGGGAAAGGGAAAGATGCCAGATAAGGCTGCTTTTAGACTAGGTATAGGATGATGATTACCTGGACTAGGTGCTGGTGGTAGAAATGGAAAAGAAAGCTTATAGATAGATATTTTGAAGTAAAAATTAACAGAATTTAGTAACTGGTGGGATATGAGGTATGAAGAAGAGAGATGAGTCAACAATGACCTTAGGGTTTCATAGCTGGATGACTGAGAAAATCGTAGTATTATTGCTAGAGTCAAGGAAGTTGGGAGCTGGGGAGAACTGGTTTGTTTGCTTATTTGAGGGACGAGGATGTTGAGTTTGGTTTTGAATATAATGACTTTAAGCTTACATCATGACAGCCAAACAGATATATGTAGTAAGCAGTTGGAGATATAAGATTGGCATATAGATAAGGGGACAAGATTGATGAGGTAGAACCATGAAAATAATGTACACATAATAACAACATTATAAAAAATGGCTTCAAAAGACTTGAGAACTCTGATCAATGTAATGACCAACTCTGATTCTAGAAGACTGGTAATGACAGAGTAGCACTAGACTCACAATGTGGTAGAAGACATCAATTTTTAGACATGCATGGCCAATTTGGAGATTTGTTTTGCTTGTCTATGCATATTTGTTACAAGGGCTTGGTTTTCTCTTTTCCTTTTTTTTCATTTGTATAAAGGGATGATATACATAGGGTAACAAAAAAAAGAAAAGAAAGTCACTGAGGCAAATATTTTTAAAATGCAGAGAACAAAGGGAAGGATAGAAAGAAACACAGACTAGCTGAATAGTTTTCAAAGCTCCAAGTTGAACTTACTCTGTATTTAAAAGAAATGCAAAAAATCTGCAATTTCACATATAATTCTCTTTTTCTGTTCTCCTTGTACAGAAAAGCCCATTTTGTTTGCTGTTTGTTAAGTTCAAAAATAAAAATAAATTTTAAAATGAAGAAAAATATTAGTAAGATATAAATAGATCTATGAGTTAACAGCAAAAAGAGAGAGAACTTGAGACTGGAACTCTCTCTAAGGACAGAGAAAGAAAAGAAGAGGGACATCCAAAGTCAGAGGACAAGAGGAGCTTTTAGCTTCCTTTGTATTATACAGCTAGGTGGTGCGATGGTTAGAGTGCCAGGCCTAAAGCAGGAAGACTCACCTTCGTGAGTTCAAATCTGGCCTCAGATTCTTACTAGCTATGTGACCCTGGGCAAGTCACTTAGCCTTGTTTGCCTCAGTATCCTTACCTGTAAAATGAGCTGGAAAAGGAAATGGCAAACCACTCCAGTATCTTTGCCAAGAAAACTCCAAATGGAGTCACAAAGAGTTGGGCACAACTGAAAAAATGACTAAACAACAGCTATTGTACTATGCACTATCCTTTACAGTGGATTGACTTCACTCATGCTCTCCTTTGATGCCTCATCCTGGCATGGAGATGATCCTGGGTTTTCAAAGACTATTGGAGCAGGCACAAACTTGGGCAGGTCCTACCAAGTTGGAAAGGTTTGTGTATTGGCCCAGTGACAGACTGTATATTTGTCAACTGAGGACCATTGCACTAAGTCCTAAGACATTCATTGCCATGAACTATTAATGGCAATGAATATGACAAAGGCTCATGGTTGTAGGACTATGAATTTTTCATCCATAGAAATAATAGGAGATTATCATCAAGGGATTGTAATCTGTGTTGGTGGAGGAAATACTGACACCAAATCCCTGAAATATGGAGCCCAAAGACCTGATTGCTTGTCAGAGAAGCCTCATTTATCTCCATTTACCCCTTAGAAGAGTTGGCAAGCTGCAATCACAAATAAAGGGCAGAAAGCTAATGTTTTGAAAATAATGCCTTCTTCACCATGGCAGTCATAGAACACTAGGCCTTATTTAAGGCCCACAGATTAATAATAAGAACACTAGGATGTGGATTTTTATTCCGGTTGCATATCCATCTTCACACTTGGGCCACTCCCTTTGGACAGCAATCACAATTCCAGGTTATCGCTTTTAACAAAATGGGAAGCTTTTTCTGGATGGGTTCTTACTTCCAGTCTGATCCAATCATCTCTTGGGTAACAGCTAGGCCAACTGGCCCATCACTGACCAAAATTAAGGGCCGAGTAGCTGATTAGAAATGCAGTTAGCCATGGAGCCGCCAACTGAAGTCACTTCAAATGAGGTAAAGCTTGAACAACTGTCCTTATTTCTTCAGGGAACTGAGGGGAGTGGGCATTTAAAAGCTTTATATCTTCTCCAAAAATATTAAATCCACAAAAGATTTGATCATTTACATTCATGAAATTAGGATGTGATTATTAACTTCACCAAAGAATCTTTCATGTTACAACAGAATTCATTACAGGATTCCTTTTGAATAATGAGTGAGCTTATTACATTGAAAATAATGTTTAATTGGTACTTTGCAATAACATCTATTATGGAAAAGAAAGCAGGTCATTCTTTACAGTCTATCATTTTTTTGTCATAAAGAAAAGTATCATACCAAAACCCCTCGACAGACATGCTGTTATTAAATAATTTACTTATAAATTATATACTTATAAAATACCCATCCTTTTAAAAAAACTTCTCTTTAATATTAGATAACTGGCAAAAGAGATTCATTCATCTTCATTTTAATTTTTTAAAATTAATTTAATTTAATTGATGAAGTAGTAATAAGCTAAACATTAATAATTTTTCTTTTATCTGCCCATTAATTGACCAGCAACCCAGAGTTTTTACTCATTTTTCTGGCTCATTTAAGGTAACTCCATTGTAGGGGAAGGGGATAAATAAATAAATGTAATTCCATTACATACTGCAATACTCCAAGGCTCCATGATTTCAGGAGTGTGGGCACACCTGATGCTGGTACAGATCGCACCCCCTCTTTGCAATAGTAGAAGATATTTGTGCTTAGCTGTGGGGAAACAGCATGCAATCAACTGGTGGTTTGTGTCCTGGTGGTGAGCCTCTTCCTACTTAGTGAGGCTTAGATCTCCTGGCTGTTCTTTAAAAAAAGATACTCCATCTCCTGACTCCAGGCATTTCCTCTGGCTTCCCCCATGCCTGAAATACTCTCTCTCCTCAACCCCATCTAATGGCTTCACTGGCTTCCTTTAAGTCACAACTAAAAGCCCATCTTCTACAGGAAGCCTTCCCTATCCCCTATTCATGCTAATACTTTCTCTCTATTGATTATCTTTAATTTATCATATATACATACATATACATATACGAAATCTTATTTGTGCAAAGTTGTTTGCGTGTTGTCTCCTCCATTAGTTTGTAAGTTCCTTGAGGGCAAGAACCATCTTTTGCCTTTCTTGGTGTCCTAGTGCTTACCCCAGTGCCTGGCACATATTTGGCACTTAATGAATGTTTATTGACTAGTCTTCAAAGGATGAATGTACACTATACATTAATGAGCCCATAATGAAAGAATTTCCTACTTGGTAAGACCTGCCAGATCTGGTGCCCAGCAAACCTTACCTTTGAGAACTGAAGGCCTTGATGAAGCATCAGACTGGATCATCTAATGCAGTGATTCTGAAAGTGTGGTCCAGGGGTCCCTAGACCCTGTGGGGGGGGTCTGAAAAGTCAAAATTATTTTTATAATGTTACAAAGATATTTTTATTTTGCTATAATAACTATTGATAGATAAAATCCACACAAAGAAGAGTTCTTTGGAAGGGTTATCAATCAATTTTAAGAGTGTAAAGATGTCCAGAGACCAAAAAGTTTGAGAACCACTGCATTAATCTAACCCTTTCATTTTAATTTTAATTTTTTAAATTTTTTATTAATTTATTTTGATTTATCAATAATCACTTCCATATGCTTTTGAGTTTAAAATTTTTCTCCCCCTTCCTCCCCACCACCCTCCCCAAGACGGCACACAATCTGATATAGGCTATATAGAGCTAGGACAGTTCTCCTGGTACCCAGTTGGGTGCTCTTTCCATACTTGCCCTTACTCACTATCCCACGGCCCGCTGTGACTCCTTTAATTCCAGCCAGCAGTCCATAGATGTGCACCACTGGTCACTAGTTGAGCATGCAGATTCAATTCTCAGCACTGCTAGAAAAAAACTCAAAGGTATGGTCTATTGATTATGGACAAATGGCCTTATCTTCATATACAAAGGTTGTCATATTTGAGAGGAAGACAGAGAGAGAGGGCATATTAGTGAGTATACTCATTGGCACTAAGGTCCAGAGGATGAAACTAGAAATGTGATGCACAGCACCTAGCCCATAATAAGAGCTTAATAAATGCTTGTTGACAATAAAGTGAGCTATTTCATAAGGTAGTAAATTTCCATCCCTGGATATGCCTAAGTATCAAAACTGTCTTTGAAGAAGTAAAGAGTTAAACTAGATGACTTTTAATGTCTCTTCTAACTCTGAGATTGTGTGATATATCTGTGGTTTTAGATCTTCAGGTGAAAGGAACAAGAAAAGTTTATCTTCTTAATGTATAGGTACCCAAAGAAAAATATAGGAGTATAAGGGTTATTGATCATATCCACTGAAAACGTAAAATAAATAAATAAAAATAAATCTGGTACTATTACAGAATTCCTCCTGATTTGAAAAGGCTTTGGCATCCAGACTTATGGATTTAAAGCTGAAAGGGGCCTTAAAAGTCATTTAGTAAAATGATCTCCCAGATGAGTAAAATGAGCCCCATAAGGGTCAGATGACTTGCCTAAGGTCACACAAGTAATAAGTGGAAGAAGCAGGATTTGAACCCAGTTATTCTGACAGTAAAAATCTAGTATTCTTTCCACTGCATGGTTCTGCCTCTCCTATTCTACGGTCCTTCTAAGAGTCAGGTTCTCAATTTATTATTTATACGCTACTGGATTAAGTCTTAGGTATGTGTTATTTCATCCACATTTCCTATGCATGCAACTTCTTTGAAAAACTCTTCATTAAAAAAAAAATGAAGCACCTTCTTAATGAGTTACTCATCCTTTCATTCCCTAACTGACGTTATCGGTGCACCAGAATATGAGGCTCCGTCAAGCTCTCTTATTGTGGAGGAAAAACAGCAGCCCTTCTTTTTTTTTTCAGAGTGCTTAGAATTCCTTTTGCCTGCACTCATCTTTTGGTTTTAATAAGAATAAACGTTTGTGTCACTGATGTATGCTTGCAATAAATACTTTGGTGGTTGTTAAATGCCATTTATTGCTTGGTATGCCCCATTGCCATGAATGTCCTATTTTAAATATATGCAGTCAGTGCACTCAGATAAATCCTAACTTGAACAAATCATCCTTGGAAATGGCTTTTCATCTCACAGGCTTCCCTCACCACGATCTGGAATAAAGTTATCCTACCAAGTTGGTTTGTAAGCATAGTGTCCCTCCAATTAGTTGACTGCAAATGCCTACTCAGAAATTAATTTTCTCTCCCTTAAGCTATTGAATTTAGCCATCTCAAAACAGTTCAAACAAAGGCTCACAGGGTCATGGTGGCCCTCTGAGAGCACAAAGCATTCAGGTCTCTCACTAATTCCTACCAATTCCTAATTTCTGTTGCTAAATCTTGGAGTTTGACTGAGATCAAATAAAAGATCCCCTCCATGGCAGAAAACAGAATTCCTTACCTTCATTCCCTCCTCTTTCCCTTCCCACTGCCCTCTAACCTACAGTTGGGCATTTGCCTACTTGGATTCTTATGAACATCGAGCTTCCTGTCTTGCCCCCTACAACACAGAGCAATGTGTAGCAATTTTTCTTCATAGAAATTTTATTACATACATCCTCCTCTTAGAAGAATGAAACAAACTACATGTGAAATACATTTTAAAATTATGATCGTTAAAGTCTTGATATTTGAAAGCTATGTTGACTCATTGATTTGAAATTTAGATACTCTCCTTTTGATTCTTTAAACTGATTAAGTGCTTCTTTTTTAAAATTTATTTTATTCTGAACTTAATAAAACAAGCATTTCCATAACAGTAGAATAGAAAAAAAGATGATTGTACATGAAACTGCAAATCCATTATGTACTACTTGCTATTCCTTTTAAATATATAATAAAAATTATCATGTAACTTTCTTTTTTATTATTTTTTAAAGAGTGAAAAGGGGCAAAGATAGGATTGTACTGGACTAGAAGTCAGGAGGTTTCCTTTCTGCTTCTTACTTTGCCTCAAAGTAGGTGTGAAAGCAAGTCACTTAATTTCTCAGTCTTAGTTTCTAAAATGATGAAGTTTTACAAGATTATCTCAAGGTTCATTTCCAGCTCTGAAAATTCTACAACTCGATCTTATTCATTGTTAATATAACATTTACTCAGTCAGTCAACAAACACTTATTACATACCTATTATATGCCAAAGACCTGGGAATATAAAGAAAGACAAGCTATGATTCCTGCTCTCAAGGAGCTCACAATCTAATGGTGGACATAGCAAGCAAACAACTATGTACAAACAAGCTACATACAGGACGAATTGGAAATAATCAATGGGGGAAGGCATTAGAATTAAGGGGAATTGGGAAAGACTTCCTGAAGAAGGTGGGATTTTAGCTGGGACTTCAAGGAAGCCAGGGAAGCCAGGAGGTGGAGATGAGAAAGGAGAGCATGCTAGGCACAGGGAACAGTTAGTAAAAAAAAAAAAAAAGTCCAGTGTCTAAAGGTGAAATTCCTTGTTCCAGGAACAAAAAGGAGACCAGTGTCAATGGATGGCAGAGGATGTGTAGGGTGGGGGAAACATGTGATAGAGAGAGCAGTGAGTGCCAGGCAAATCCCATCTCCTTATGTCTCACACAGAGAGGAGCTCATCTAAGGAAATAGCTCAGTTTTATCACTTTGCCTCTTTATCAGAAGAGGGTCTTGATTTGGGCCCAACCCCAGGGGGATGAGAGTCTATAGCTCCAGAAAACCTGACTTAGGTCCAAGGTCTCCCTAGTCCAAAGAGATCCAAGGATGAAGAAGTTTTCAGTCTATTTGGGAAGTTCAGGACTATTCCAAGGATTCCTTTTCTGAAACAAGCCCATTGATCCATCCTAGAGTGACTCTGAATTGGCTAGGCTGTACCTGATACCATCCTGACCTCCCAGGGATTCTTGGGAGTGAGACCTAGACCTGCACCCCTTAGACCTGAGCTGAAACCCTCCCAGCCTCTTAGAGGAGGAAGCAAACCTGGTACTCATTTGGGCATTGTCCAAGATGTTTTTTCTAGGTCTAAGAGTTGGAATTTCCCGTCAGGCCATTCAAAAGTGGCAGATTTCTGAAGAAAGTAAGCTATGGAGCAAATAAGTACAATACTTATTGATAAACATGCTTTCATTGGGTTGCCAAGTGACATGCTTCCATGGATCAGCACTGTAATCTATGGAGTATTGCCCCCAATGAAAGGGCACTGAGATCTGGCCTTCTAATTAGCTGGCTTCTCCAGAGGTCCTTATGGGTAGATAGGTGTGGAGTCTAACACAGCCTTCTTCTCTGCTAACTATTACTACTCCCAACCACAAATGAGAAAATTAAACATTTACCTTGATGAGAAAACAGCACTCTCTTATTGACACTTCGAAACATCCCCCCACCACTGCCAATGTGATTTTGTTAGAGTTTTTAGTAGCTGTTTTTACATTTTTAATTATTTTGTAGAGTTAAAATATGTAATAATGGATAACTGTGCAATACATTAAATACTTATGGGTATGTTGTGCCTTCTGTTATAATATAAAATCCATCTATTCTGGTTGATGGGTTTTAACCTCACACAGAATACTTTAAACTCCATTTGGACTTGTGCCTACAATCACCTTAGCAAAGTCTCTTAAGTAACTGCGCACAGCCTAATTAGTATGCATTATCAATTAACAAACTTAATAGCCGGCAGATTGATTAGATCCTCTGTTGCAGGGGCAGAGCTGAAGCGAAACAGAATGAAAAATCATTGCACGCATACACTGCAGCCTTGTTATTTTCTCAGATCCCCTCCTCCTCCTTCCCATTCCTTTAATTAATGCATACATATGGTTCAGAATATCTTGTAAACTATAGCCTCCTCTACTCTCCTCAGAAGTCTGATGCTGGAGAAAGACCATCCATGCCTTTTTATTTTTGAGGCTTCCCATCTGCTCCTTTTCACCTCTGTTTTTGCCCTCTGAATAGCCTTGAATCTTGGAGACTCACTCCTTCTGACCCACTCCACTTGAGGTAGGGGCCATGGGTGAGGAATCCTTGGAGAGATGGAAATGGTAAGCGCTTTAACTCAGAGATTGGCTCAAGAGTCACATTGATGGGGCTTTGACAACCGGAAAGTGCTTCTGGCAATTATTCCTCCAAAAGAATAGGACAAATGGACTGTCCTGTTACATTTTGTCTATTTTTGATGGACTGGAAAAGATATGAATAAATGAAGGAAAAGCCACATCTCCTGAAAGCAAGGTTCAGGGTAAAAGCAGCTGCCAGTGATGCTGTTCATAAAATGCTGGCACTATAAGGATTTTACACCTTCCATAAAGATTCAACACAAAACTCTAAAAAGACTTCTGAAAACATTTGCAAGCCCATAAATTGTCACCTGGAGTGCTGGCTTGGGTTTTATTTTTCTGTTTTAAGAAAAGCCTTTTCTCAGACCCATTTTTATTTACTTGTCCTCGTTGTTCTCTTGTAGAATGGCAGTTGACTTCCACATTGGAAGTGTGGTCCAAGTACCAAAAGTAAAATGTGGAAGATGCACCTAGAACTTTTTGTCGCCATTCTTGCAGATCCCAGTCATTGCCTCCAACCCATGCCTTAAAAATACGTGGTCTCTCTCGTGTGATTTAATTGGGGACTGGCCAGAAGTTGGATATGAACTTTACATTCATCAGAGTCACAGTGGAGTGGTACCCCCCAGAAGGGGTTAGGTACCTGTTGACCCAATGACTGTTCAGTAAATGATGAGATAACCATAGCATTCCTATCATGATTAAGCAAGGGAAATAGTCAAAGAGGTAGCCATGTTATGGTAAAAGAGCAATGGACTAAGAGTCAGAAGACCTAGGTTTGAGTCTTTGTTGTTGTCTAGTTGTATCTAACACTTCATGACCCCATTTGAGGTTTTTTTGGCAAAGATACTAGAGTGGTTTGCCATTTCCTTCTTCAGTTCATTTTGTAGATGAGGAAACTGAGGCAAACAGGGTTAAGTAACTTGCCCAGGGTCACACAACTAGTAAGCATCTGAAGCCAGATTTGAACTCAGGAAGACAAGTCTAACTGACTCCAGACTCTATCCACTGGGCCACCTAGATGCCTGGTACCTAGTAGGCACTTTATAAATACATGTTGGTTAATTTATTTACAGGTAGATAGAGATAGAGCAGATAGGTCTTACAGTGAATAGAGCAAGTCATTTAACCCTGTTTGCCTCAGTTTCCTCATCTGTAAAATGAGTCAGAAAAGGAAATGGCAAACCACTTCAGTATTTTTGCCAAGAAAACCCCAAATGGGATCATAAAGAGTTGGACGTGACTGAAACAACTGAACAACAATATCAAAAGAGGCATTATTGTCACCATTTTACAAATGAAGAAACTGAAGTTGAATACATGCAGTTAATGAAAGACAGTGTCAAGTAGCTGGACTTGGAGCTCAGGCCTTTTCCACTGCTCTCTGCACTACACTATGATTCCTTTCATAAGGCTTAATCTACCTCAGAGGGACAAGGGGACATATCAAATTTCTCCCAAAGCCTCCATTCTTAAATTGTTTGTAAGCTCATATTCCAATGCTCACCTAACTCGACAGGTTCATCCTTTTGGATCTTTTGTCTAATGATACAAATTAAGTCCCTTCATGGCTGCCTATCCTGTGCTACTCTCCATCTATGTTCTTTGATAAGTTCACCAAGGGGTCTCATCTGACAAGACGGAGGAGAAGAGCCTTGCTGATATCAAAACAATCCAGTAGAGTTCATTGGACACCCATCAGTTATCCCTTTGGGTCACTAGGTGACCAACCCAACTTTTTTCATTTACATATTTCTTTGGTGATGTATTTTATCCTGTCTCTCCATAATTCTTCATCTGTTATGTTTTGCAACCTGCTCATACCTACCACATGCCCTTTCTCTATTGCCTTCTGGGTGATACTAATTTTCAGTTCTTCAGAGACTATAGTATTCTATAGCTCACAGCTCTGGAAGCCAGGTAGAATACTGGTCTCCAGAAGCAGTTATTAAAAGAGTTTTTTAAATACTCCAAAGGCAGTGAACTCATGCAATAAAGAGTTCATCTTCATTGTGCATCTCTAACTACTGAAGAAAAGCTCACTTTGGACATCTGCTGGCCTTTTTGCACTGAAAATGATTCTGGTTTTCCTAATGAGTGGTGCTAGTTTTCTTAACTCTAAGTAACTGGGGAAAGACTCTGATCTTCACTTGTAACTCATTACCCTTTTTTGCTCTAGGATTTGACGCCTCTTTCAAGGATAGTGCCAGAGATTCTCTTTCAAATGATGAGAAGCGTATTTTTCTGTGAAAAAGGACAGGGAAGGGGAGAAAATCTGTTCATTTTCAAACTGATATCTAAGTTTTAAATAAAAGGCAACTTGGAAATAGTTATTTTGGTATTCAATTCACCCAGTGCTGTGCCTCCTTCTACATAATAAACATAAAGAAAAAAAAAGAAGTGCTCCAATTCCCCTTTTACCAGTAGCTTTATAACCATTTTAAAAATCCCCTATATTCATGCTTGAATGGCTATAGGAACTAATCTTTACCTAATGGGGGGTATAATTTTGTGCAAAAGACATAGGAAACTGACTCAAAGATATAGGTATATCCCCTCAAAAGTCATCCCCCAATAAATGTCATTTTGCAATAACACATATTTTGAAAGATGATTAGGGAAAAGGAAAAGAACCTATATGTTCTGAAATATTTATAGCAGCTCTTTTTGTGGTAGCAAAGAACTGGAAATTTCAGGGATGCCCATCAATTGGGGAATGGCTGAACGAGTTGTGGTATATGACTGTGATGGAATACTACTGTGCTATAAGAAATCGTGAGCTCAATGATCTTAGAAACACATGGAAAGACTTGCACAAAATAATGAAGAGTGAAATGAGCAGAACCAAGAAAATGTTGGATACAGTAGCAACAATATTGTTTTAAGAACAACTTTGAGTGACTAAGTCATTTTGACTATTATAAATTAACTACAAAGGACAAGTGAAGAAAGATACTATCTGCATCCGGAGAAAGAATTGATAAATAGAAGTATGTGTAGAACAATTTTATATATATACATATTTGTGTCTAATAGTAGCCATGGGCAGGGGGAAGGGGTAAAAGAGAAAAAGGAGAAAAAAAGAAAAAAAATTATATATAAATTATGTATATATATAGTGATTATATGTATAAATGGAATAGCAAGTTATACATAACAGATTTTCAGTTTCATGCACAATCTTTTTATTATACTAGTTATAGAAATTTTTATTTTATCCCATAAAACAAAAATCAAAAAGTAAAAAAATATATGTCCAAAAATGTATTATTACGTCACAATAACCACCCTACCTCATGAAACCTAAAGGTGATGTTGTCTAAGGAACTGCTCATTTATACTATTTGTAAGATTATCCCTATGAAACTTGAAAGGCAGTTAGGTGACATAGTAGATAGAGTACTCAACTTGGAGACAGGGAAGCCTGAATTTGAATCCTGTCTCAGACACTTACTAGCTATGTGACCCTAGGCAAGTAACCTAACCTCTCTGTTTCTCAGTTTCCTCATCTGTTAAATGAGGGTGTTAAATGAGATTCAGTCTCTAGAATTCCTTTCCAGACCTAAATCAATGAGCCTATGAGCTAACCAATGCCCCTCCATGATCTCTTGTACCTCTTGATTTTCTTGAAACAGTTAAGGGCACTGGTTAAATTATGTCCATACAATGAATATCAGCAGTTTCTCAAAAAAAATTGAACATTCCATTTCCTTTTTTTAAATTTTTTAATTAACAAAAAACTTATTTTCTCTTCCTCCTCCTCCTCTCCCTCCTATTTGGAAAAAAAAAACAAACAAACCCCTAGTAACAAATATGCCTAGTTAAGGAAAATAAATTACTGCATTGACCATCTTGAAAATACCTGTCTCATTCTGCTCCTTGAGTCCATAATCTGGGCAGCTAGGTGGTGCTGTGGATAGAATGCTGGGCCTGGAGTCAGGAAGACCTGAGTTCAAATTTGCCTCAGACACCTACTAGCCGTGTGATCCTTAGCAAGTCACTTAACCCTGTTGGCCTCAGTTTCCTCATCTGTAAAATGAGCTGGAGAAGGAAATGGCAAACCACTCTAGTGTCTCTCCCAGGAAAACCCCAATGGGGTCACGAAGAGGTGGACATGACTGAAAAAACAACTAAACAGGCTATAGGTAGCATGATTTGTCATTGGTCCTCTGGAATCACAGTTGGTCATTGCATTGATCAGAGTCCTTATGTCTTTCAAAGTTATCTGTATTTACAATATTGTTGTTATGATATAAATTGTTCTCCTGGTTTTGCTTACTTCGACCTCTATCAATTCATAAAAATTCTCCCAGGTTACTCTTAAACAGTACCTGTCATTATTTCTTACTAGCTCTGCATTTCTGATGTCAATGAAAAGAATCATTGCCAAAGACCAGACCCACGCATCGATATCTTAAGGTAGACAATAAGAGAAGCATGACATATTTCTCTCTTTTTCCTATCCCAGGATATCAAGTGTTTAGATGTAAGATCAACACACCTCAGCTGTTGTTGTTCAGTCATGTCTGACTCTTTGTGACCCCATTTGGGGTTTTCTTGCCAAAGATACTGGAGTGGTTCACCATTCCTTCTTCAGCTCATTTTACAGATGAGGAAACTGAGGGAAACAGGGTTAAAGGACTTGCCCAGCGTCATATGGCTAGTAAGTGTCTGAGGCCGAATTTGAACTCGAGTCTTCCTGATTCCAAGCCCAGCATTCTATCCACTGCACCATCTAGCTGCCAGAGATAGCTTTAGGTAAACTGACAAAGTATCAAAGACTATCTTTGCTTGCTCCCTTCTTTTTCCTTCCTTTCCATCCTACCTACAAAGGGAAATCTGGTTTTTTTTAAAATAATATTTGGTCTTATTTTCAATATGTGGATTTACTTTAGGCAAATATATAGGACAGACTGTAGCTCTATAACCTTTATGCCTACCTTATCTTTCCATTTCCCTTTTCCTGCTCTAACTCCTCCTTCTCTTAATTTCATCTTCAATTCACCTCTGCCTTCTTTTCTCTACCCTCCCTCTTTTTCATCTCTTCCTCTCCTGCTCTCTTTCTAATTTTTCTCTCTGTGTCTCTCTCTTTCTCTGTCTCTGTCTGTCTCTGTCTCTGTCTCTCTCTCTGTCTCTATTTCTTTCTCTTTCTCTTTCTCTCTCTCTCTCCTCTCTCTCTCTCTCTCTGTCTGTCTCTGTGTCTGTCTGTCTGTCTCTCTCTAGCCTATAACGCCAAAAGGAAGGAAACTTAGGGAAACTAGCAGAGTTGAAAAACTGAAGTCTTTGAGAATATTTTGTTTGAGAATGAGCCACCTAGATGTATAGTGGATAGAGTGCTGGGCCTAGAGTCAGAAGGACTCATGTTCCTGAGTTCAAATCTGGCCTTAGACATTTACTAGATCTATGACCCTTGGCAAGTCACCTAACCCTGTTGGCCTCAGTTTCCTTATCTGTAAAATGAGATGGAGAAGGAAATGGCAAACCATTCCAGTATCTTTGCCAAGAAAACCCCAAATGGGGTCACAGAGAGTCAGACGTGATGGAAAAAGACAACAACAGCAAAACCTAAGGACAGATTTCTTCCCTTCTTTTCAGTATCTTCTAGTCTGGTCTTCTTTAGACAATAAGGACTTTTATTGTGTGAATACTGCAGGATCCACCTAATGAGATTGCTGTTTGTTCTTTGATTTTGAAAATGCTTTGTCCAAGGATATGAACAGGAAGTTTTCAAATGAAGAAATCAAATCTATAGTCACATAAAAACACTCTAAATCACTATTGATTAGAGAAATTCAAATTAAAACAACTCTGAGATACCACCTCATACCTATCAAACTGGCTAATATGACAGAAAATGAAAATAATAAATGTTGGAAGGAATGTGGGAAAATTGAGATACTAATACCACTACTAGGTCTTTACCCCAAAGAGATTTTAAAAAAGGAAAAGGACTTATATATATTAAAAATATGTATAGCAGCTATTTTTGTGGTGGCAAAGAATTGGAAATTAAGGGGATGTCCATTAATTGGAGAATGACTGAACAAGGTGTGGTATATGATTAAATGGAATACTATTGTGCTATAAGAAATGATGAGCAGGCAGACTTCAGAAAAACCTGGAAAGACTCACATGAACTGATGCAAAGTGAAATGAACAGAATGAGGAGACCATTGCACACAGTAATAGCAACATTGTATGAGCAATTTTGAATGAATTCTCAACAATACAATGATCCAAGACAATTCCAAAGGACTCGTGATGAAAAATGTTATCCATTTCCAGAGAAAGAACTGATGGCAACTGAATTCAGATTAAAGCATTCTATTTTTCACTTTATTTTTTCATGGTTTATTTTTGGTCTGTGTTTTCTTTCATGACATGACTAAAATGGAAATATGTTTTGCATGATTGTACATGTATAACCTATATCAAATTTCTTGCCATCTTGGGGGAGTGGGTAGGGAAAGAATTTGAAACTTGAAATTTTAAAAAATGAATGTCAAAATTGTTTTTATATGTAATTGGGAAAAATATTATTTTAAAAAAAGAAAATGCTAATCTTTGAATGAACATCAAAGTTAGACTGAGTAATTATTATGTTTTGTAAGATTAACTTAAAAGGAAAAAATCTACAACAGTACATTTTTCCCCAAAAAGTCCAAAGTGATTACATACTGTCTTCCTTTATTGTATAAATGGGATATAGTTTTGTAGAAACCGGACAGGTTAGGGAGACGAGGCAGAAAGCAAGACCTGGGTTAGAGAACTGTATCAATCCTGCCTTAAATGCTGCTGTGTGGCTGGGGGCTGAGTTCCACCATGCCACAGATGAATGTTTCTTACTCTCCTTAGGCCTCATCTCCCTAACCCTCTGCTGTCGTGCTGCTCCCTACAATTCCCTTTCATTAAACTAGGAAGTCAAGACTTCAGATAAATCTTGGGGCACTTCTTTCCCATCAAGGAATAGTGATCAAGAGAATGGGTTGAACCTAAAATAATATTTCCCCTAGACTAATTATATTTAGCTGGGTAAATAGATAGAATTCTAGCCACATACAGCAGAGTAGCTAGTCTTGTGGCCCTAATCTTGTGCACTCTGATAGTCAGGAATTAAAGTCTCCCTTGGAAAAGGGTGGGTGGGAGAGACTGTAGAGATAGCCATTGCTTAAACCCAAGTCCTAGAGTCTGAGTTCCTAAGAACTTTATCTAGCAACTGGCCCCACTGGATGCTGTGAGCCAAGCAACATTTTTAACAAGCATCATTTACAACTATGTTATATTGTCTACACACAAGTGAGATTAAAAAATTAAAATATGTCTTTCTTGGAACTCCTGGGTTTGGAACATGCCTCTGTACTTTTGGGGGGTCATCTGGAGCTATATATTGTTTATTTCTTTAATTGTTTCTATAAGAATATATAGTGTCCAAGCATGCCTGTCTATTTCTGGGAGTGTACCAACTCTATTATTTCAAGGTTAGGTGACCAGGACTCAGTAAAATATAGCATAATTAGAGAGAGAGTAGGGCTCCTACTTACTGTGGGGGCTCACAGTTATTAGATTTCATAAGTCTACACTAACTATACCCCTTTGACTAATGTGGAATTTGACTAATGCGTGCATTTGGCCACCCAAGAAGAAGCAGACATAGGGGATATAAGGTCACCTACTCCCTGAGAAAGCTTGACACTTCCCCAGCCCTCCCTCTCAGTGTGGTAGAACTCATAACTGCCAAGGTATGCATGAGACTTCCCAGTGCTCAATTTCTTTTGATGGAAATAGGAACAAGCATTTATTAAGTACCTACCATGTGCCAGGCACTGTGCTAAGCACTTTACAAATATCTCATTTGATGAATAGGATCAGGTTAATGGCTAGCAACACCACCTAGTGGTTAAAATAACAATAGTAAAATAAAACCAACACTGATAAAGCATGCCATTGTATGCTTTTAGGTTTTTTCCAAGATAATTTTTCATCATTTATTTAGCAATACATAAGAAAAATTGCAGAAAGAGAAATAAGACCTAGAAAAAAACCCAGTCTAAATAGTTTGAGTAGGCCAATGTTTCTCACTTAAATCCTTTTATAACGAACCTTCTTCTGGTGTATCTGCCAAGCCAATCAATACAAGACTACTTGAATGAACTTCCTGCTAGGACCATTAGAATGAGGCTGAAGTTTTGCCGAATCTATCATCTTAATGGAACTTAGCACCTTCCTCTTTTTAAAGGGGGAAGGGGAACAGATTATCATTGGCATCATTCCCTGATGTTTAAGAATAATTGAAGCTCCTTCCATCTATCAGATGTCCAGTCTTTTGGTTTGAGAGTTATCTGATAGGCTCAGAATTCTCTCATCTTAAATGGCTTTCTCAGCAAGCAGAACAGTGCTAATGAGAGTGTCCATTGCCAGGTGGGAAAGGTGAATTCTGAACCCTGAGCTGCTGAATCCATATGATCTCTAGCTCCCTTTTACTTCCTTTAAACAAAGCAGATTCAGCATTTCCCTGTCGGAGCCAACTGCAGAAATCCTCCACATCCATTTTATGCTTCCAGCTCCCCTAAATGCCATTCCTGAAGGTCACGTTGGAACAGTCCACTGCTTGCGATCAATACTTTAAAATACTCTGTATTTGTTTTCCAGAAAACATATCCTGGTAAAGTGGTAACTAGCACCCTGGAAATCATTTTGGGGAAGTTAAATAGTGTGATGAAAAGTAGGTATTCTGCCAGGAACAGCAGGTGGTATGTGACGATGAATGGTAATATGGCATTCTGGCAGTTTCAGCTCAAGAAACTAGGGCCTTTGAGGTAAGGGGAAGCCAAGAAGCTCTTAATCATTTATCCCTTCTCTGGAGCTAATGATTTACCTCCCAAATTCTTAAAAATGATAACCACCACAACTAACTTCTTCTTCTTAGAATTCTACTCCCAGGATATCATTTTTCAAAGGGAAAAACAACGACGCCACTCTGACTACATCAAATAATTGTACCAAATTTGAAAACTGACTCACTTTCACCAACAGAAATTCTGTATTTCTTATTTTTATCAATGGTGATATGTGCTTTCTGTCCTTTTTCTTCCAACAGAAAGAAAGCATGCCTAAATTCAGTCCCTTAGCTCAAGTTACTAACCTCAGTTCTTTGTATTTGACACTAGCTCAAATAGCCTTGAAACAATTATCCTCTCTATTCCCCTCAGAATTGTATATACTTTAATGAGGTTCCCACTTAATCTCTTCTTTGCCAAAGACTACCACTCTGAATAGTTAAGATCCTTAAGTCCCTGTGTGGTACTCATTGCCCTCTGCTGTACCTTCTCCATTTCTGTAATATCCTGTTATAATAAGGCGACTGAAACTTGCACGGTATTCCACACATGGCCTCGCTAGTCCTTCTAAAGAGCCAGGATAATTCCCTGAGATTTAGATTAAATCCCTCTCCTTAAACATCTTCAAATGAGGACACTTTTACTGTCTTTATTGCCATTAAGCTCTGAGGACTTCAGACACTGGATTTCCTTCCTTTCTATCCCTCCAAATTCCTAGTTTCCAAAAAAAAAAATGACGGAGGACTCAGGGGCAATTTGGGTAAATAAATCGACATTTTCCCAAGACTTCTGAAACATAAAGAAAATGGACAAGTTGTCATACCCAGGAACATCTTGTTGGGAGGGAGAAGGTAGAAGCAACCATCCCCACACCCTGGTTTCTTCAGGGAAGCTAGGGAGAAAAGAACATTTTTCATTCTGTGTCTTTTTCAGGTGAATCCTTCCCTTCCATCCAATACTTAGCTAAGTGTTTGGTGCTTCCTTAATGCTTTTTCATCTTTGCATCAGGGCGTTAGAGATAGAGAATGACCACAGGTGCCATGTTACTGCTCTTGGGCACTCTCTTCACTGCAAGAGTAACAACGATGATTGGAAACTAAAGGCTGGCAAACTTCCACTAGATTATTCAGGGAGTATGGGTTGTTTGGTGGTGGGCAGCATTGATAGTGAGGGATCAGGATAAGGACTGAACCTGGGAACTCCCGGATGAGGACACCCCCTCTACAAGGGCAGATTGGCACCTTCTCTGCAGCATAGAGTTGAGTTGCTTAGAGCACTTGGAGGTTAAGTGACTTGCTGAAAGTCCCACGATCAATCCGAGTCAGAGGATGAATTTGAACCCAGGTCTTCCTGCCTCAGAGGACAGTCTCTATTCACTACATTAGACTAGTGAGAGGACATTTGGTAATTCAAGAGAGGCCCTAGGGAAGAATTAGGAGAAGGTCTGGAGGAGAGACATGGTGTGGTTTGTTTGGTCTTGAGTTTCTTCCTCTTGTATCATCATTTAGAGCATACCTTGTATTTCCGGTAAACACATATATAAGCATGTACTAGCATAGCACTCCTTCTACTGCTACCTTTGAGAAGGGTTACTTCTACACTGTATAAAAATAACCCAGATCTTTTACCTTAGGACAACGATAATGCCAGATTTTATAGCATTTTACGGTTTGTAAAACTCCTTTAAACAGTTGCTGTCCCCATTTTACAGATAAGGAAACTGAGGCTCAATGAGATTAAATAAGTCTTTCCACTCTAATGCTCTTTCCACTGTATTTTACTCGAATGGATATCAAGATTTCAGAAATACTGTCTCAAAAATTTTCACTTTTCAAGACCCAGATGTTTCAAATGGATTTGCATCTAATCTCTTTAAAAAAAAAAAAAAGAAAAGAAAAAGCCAAACAAATAAAAAACTCCAGATGTCTTGTCATCTGGATCCATCCAAATGCTTGGCCTGGGAAAAAACTGTTGCTTTGCAGAGATGAATGCAAATCCATTTGTTTAATGCACAGTCAAATAAAAAATTCAAATTCATTTGCAAGGCAAAAATCCACAGCCTGTGTGGATTTGAATTCTTTTGCCCTGCTTGCCTCCTGTGTGTATACATTCAGATCTGAGAAGAGCTGTGAGACATCAGAAATATTTCTGATATGCCTGGGGTCTGCTATTCGTGGACCACATCAACTACGTGACTCAATCTGTCTCTCCCTTATTGCTTCTGCTCATTATGGGTCAGAATCTTAGCCTGGTGAGAAAGTGAGGAAAGGGAGGGAGAATTGTGAATGTGAATCTGTCAAGTGTCAGGGGAAACAATTGCCTCCTTTTCTATGACAGTAGCTGCCCTAGTCAATTGAAAATAAAGGAAAAATGTATTAATGACATATCTAAGTTTTTAAAAATCGAGCTTAGAAATAGCTAGGCTAATGATTTATTTTTCAATATGAAAATTCTTTTACATATTGAACATTTTAGTCTCACAAATGTCAAGCCATTCATTCAATTGTTAAGGTGAATGCTCATTTTTCATATTTTCAATGAAATTATTTCCACTCTAATGCTAAGATATATCAACCCTGAAATAAATCAATTTTCTCTTTGTGCTAAAAATTAGCATATCAGAGCAATGTTCAGGCTAATTGACGGCAACAAGAATCAGAGCAAAAGTGAGGGCACTAAGACTTTGCTTGGTTCTCCCTTTAAGACACACACACATTTGAGAAACTGTAGTGATATTTGAACATTTGCATAATCATTGACCAAACTTGTCAGAAATTGATCAATCAGTGTGTTTACTGAACTAAGCAATAGATCTGGGATTGTCAATTCAAATCCTAACTCTGCCATGTTGACCTTGCTCTAGTCATTCACTTTTGGCTAAACTATGCTTCACATTCCTCACCTATCAAAAATTAAAAGATGACTTTTTTCTAGTAATAACAATAAAATAATAGCTAGAATTTGCATAGTGCTTTAAGTTTGCAAATTACTTTACAAAATCCTCACAACAGTCTTAGGAGGAAGATACTATCTTGATTTTAAAGATGAACAACCTTAGGCAAACAAAGGTTAAGTGACTTGTCCAGGGTCACACGGCATGTATGTGTTTGAGGGTAGATTCGAACTCAGATCTTCCTGAAGTGGGATTTACAAAGCACACTCAGTAAAGGTTGTTCACTATTACATAGACTCAATGTCTCTATAGTACATGTCAACAGCTAGACAGTGGTACCAATTAGGATAATGTGGGCCCAACACACAGGGCCATTTATTCCAGTGATATGGAGCCATTGTTTTTTCTGATAATGTAATTTTATCGAAAGAACAACATGTATTAGATAAGTTCTTTCCAATATAGTGACTTGTGCGTATCAGCGTCACAGAACCATAGACTTTCAGAATGACTCTCTCAGTCCAACCTACAAGGAGCAAGAAGTGACCATCAAGCTGTTATCTGAAGACTTCAAAGAAAATAGAGTGCATTGCCTCCTGAGGCATCCCATTCCTCTTTTGGATAGCTCCAGTATCAGGAAGTCTTTACTTACATCATGAGTAACCATACCTCTGTGCAACTTCTACCCAGTGCTGTTAGTTCTCTCCATGGTCAAGTAGAACAAAACAAATTCCTCTTTCATATGGCAGACTTCCAAATACTTCAAAACAGCTCTCTTGACTCCATTAACTTCTCTTCTCTAGAGCTCCACCCTCAATTGCTTGATTGAGTCATGATCCTAAGATCCCTTACCATCCTGGTCAGTGTCCTCTGGGTATTCTTCATTTTGCCCATGTTCTTCCAAAAAAACTGACTCCAAGAATTGGACACAATACTCCAGATATGATCAAGCATTGTTCTAGTCTGTAAAAATGTCTTTTGGATCTTGGCTCTCCATCCAGTGTGTTAGCTGTCCCTCCCAGCTTCCTGTCATCTACAAATTTGTTAAGTATGCCATGGATGCCTTTATGCAAGTCATTGATAAAAGTACTAAACAGTACAAGACAAAGGAAGGATAGCTTGGTTAAGTACACTAGAGACCCTCCCTCCAAGTTGATGTTGACCTATTATTGTTTTCTCTTAGGGATTAGTCATAAAATCAGTTCCAACTTTAACTTTTGTTGTTCAGTTGTGTCTGATTCTGTAACTTGGGATTTTCTTGGCAAAGATACTGGAGTGGTTTGCCATTTCCTTCTCCAGCTCATTTAACAGATGAGGAAACTGAGGCAAACAGGGTTAAGGGACTTACCCAGGGTCACACAGTTAGTATGAGTCTAAGGCCAGATTTGAATTCATGAAGATGAGCCTTCCTGATCCCAAGTCCAATGCTCTATCCACTGTGCCACCTAGCTGTCCCAATTTTAACTATCTATACTATTATCCAGCCTACAACTCTCAAGCTTATCTGTAAAGATAACATGAGAAAATTTATCTAATGCTTTGCTGAAGTCCAGATAACCTGAAGCTACTGCATTTCCCTGATCTACAAATCTAGGAGCTTTGTTTAAAAAAAGAAAATGACAATTATCTGGCATGACTCTTCTTAATGAAATCATCCTGACTCTTTATGATCACCATTTTTTTTCCCTAGAGGTTCACAATCATTTTGGTCATATTATAGAATTTTGTCAGGAATGAAAGCCAAACTCACTAGTGTCAAATTTGCAGATTCTACTCTCTTCCCTTTTTGGAAATGGAAACATTTACTCCACTTACTCTTCAAGGTCTTTCAAGAGTCACTGACAGTGACTTAGCTCTAGCTACCAATTGTCTCATTCCCAGGACGTGGTTCATATGAACTGGGAGCCTCTAGGTACTCTCTTACTTAACTTTCATTCCAACTCCCCCCCCTTTCCATTCCAAGTATCATTTCTCCTTAACAGAAAAACAGAAGAAAAATAAAATTGAGTGGTTTTGACTTCTTTCTGTCATCCAAATCACCACACCATTCACCTGAATGGTAGTCCTATGTCTGTTGGCCTTCCATTATCCTCATCCTCTTCCTACCAGAGCCTTGCACTCTGCGCCGGGCTGTCAGGCTCTGCTAAGTGAGCCTTCCCCTTATCAAGCCTCCACACTATTTCACCAACATCTCCACACCACTGCAGACTGTTCTCCAGTCATAGACTCTAGCTTCTCTCTCCCCTTTCCAGTTCCCCATTAAAATGGGAGCTCCTTGAGGGCAAGTGCTGTCTTCTTGCTTGTATTACTATCCCTAGCACTAGGGACAGTGCTTGGCCCATTGTAAGTGTCTAATAAAGGCTTTATTCATGCACCGGGTGGTACAATGGCTGGAACACTTGGCCTAGTATTGGGAAGACCTGAGTTTAAATCCTGCCTCAGATACTTACTAGTTTCATAACCATGGGTAAGTTGCTTCATGTTGATGAACCTCAGTTTCCTCAATTATAAAATGGGGATGATAATAGCAATTACTTCACAGGGTTGTTGTGAGTATCAAATGAGTCAATATATGTAAAACACTTTTCAAAGCTCAAAATACTATATAAATGCTAGTTGTTACTTATCAAATTTACTGTCTTAAACATTCATGACCCACCTTAGCAGCTCTTACTGTACCAAATTTTTAAAAAAATAATTCAATTTTATTTTATTTTCATTTTTAATCTCTCTCCCATCTCCTCTTCTCCACTCATTGAGAAAGCAAGAAAAACAAAGCCCATCACAAATACGTATAGTAAAGCAAAATAGGCAGGGATAGCTAGATGGTATAGTGGATAGAGCACTGGGTCTGGAGTCAGGAAGACCTGAGCTCAAACCCAGTCTCAGATACTTAGTAGCTGTGTGACCCTGCGCACAAGTTTGCCTCAGTTTCCTCATTTGTAAAATGAGTTGGAGAAGGAAATGGCAAACCCACTGCAGTATCTTTGCCAGGAAAACTCCAAATGCAGTCACAGTTAGACATGACTGATCAACAACAAAGCAAAATAAATTCCTGCATTAGCCATGTCCAAATAGTACTGCATTTTAGTACCTCTAACACTATTCTTCAGAACCACATCATGGTTTTTATATCAATCTTCAAATTATCTGCCTTTGCTGTCTTCTTCTGTATGCAACTTTCAAAAACCTAAGTTGGTTGATCAGTTAGATAGAAGATAGAAGGGTCACTTCTCCACTATGGTCTCATCATTTCAACTTGAGCAACTAGCACAATACAATACAATACACATTTATCAAGCACTTCCTGGAATACAAATAAGAAAAGGAAAGACAACCCCTGCCTTCATGGAGCTTATAGTCTAACTAGAGAAGGCAACAAATGAAAGGAAGCTAAAAGGGGGAGAGAGAGAAGAAGGAGCTAGATGTAGCCATAAGGATAATGGAGTGGAATTCAAAGATTGAAGTTGTTGGGAAATGAAGAGTTGGATGGACTTCTTCTTATGGAGGCTTTGGGAGAAGTTTTTGCTCCACCTTTTAGCACTCCCATCAGAGGGGCAGAGGCTACTAAGGTTCTAATGAGGCATCAATACCAAAGCCTACCAAGTGTCAAGTACCAATTGTTCAGATTCATTCAATTTCAGAATATCAATTTACCTCATACCTTCCTACAAGTTTTGAATGGTGGAATTTATCTCTAATTCAAGCCAAGAATTTGCTAGATTCTCTGTCATTGGAGGAGAAAGAATTCCAATGGATAATGGAACCATTGACATCCACTATTTCTAAAGAAAATGCCTTAATACCAGGTTCGTGATATGTTTTCCCAAGTCCTCATCTATTTCCTCCTTTTATCCAAGTGGTCTTTAGTCCACTTCCATGACAGTATTGCTTCTGTTTCTCCCTCTGCTTATATTCACCCAAATGCTATCCAGATTTCTGTGACTCTGATTCCTAGATTTCCTGCCATGAGGATAGATCTTTATTACACATTGCTACCTACCTCCCACCATACCTTTTATTCAGTTTCTCTTGAAAGAAGTAGGTCCTTTCAGATTCACATGCTACTCTTGGCTTCCATTCCACCAAGAGACTATGAGGTCTAATTTGCCTCTTAGAATCAGAATCACTAGTTCACTTTGACTACTGCTCATACTTTATATATATATGCATATAGACATCTGAGACAATGTATTCTATTTCTAGCTCCTTTCTTGGATTTTGTCTCCTGGAAATTACTGAATGTCTCTACTACTATTCTTCCTCTGGTATAAGTGCTACTCATGTTACTGTCTAACTTGGCAAATACATCTTGCCGGTTTTTTCCCTTTCCTTTTTCAATTTAAAGCTCTCTTGCTTAGATTTGCAAGATTACTGATAAATATATTTTTACTAGCTCTCATTAGATGTACTCCATCCCTTTCCAAGAATCCATAATTAAGCCTAGTACTATCTCTTTAACCAGCTCTTTACTTCCTAAATTTTTCTTTCTTTTCTGAAGCCCTTGTTTTGTATAAAGACTATGCAGGTCCCTAAGATCTTCAGTTTCTTGCCCAGGACTTCATAATCCTTTATAATGCTTTCTAGGTTCCCTCTGGCAGCATCATTTGTCCTCATGTGAATCACCAGAAATTTGTAGGGGTTTTCAGATTTGACAAACCTCCAGACATTTTGCCACAACTCAGATATATGCTCTAGAAAGATAGTAGCATTTTCTATTGTTAACATTAACAAATAGCTGCCTCAGTTCACCATCTTTAACTCAGAGAATCTACTACTGGGATTATACTCCAAGAAGGCTGTTGATAGCAAGACTTATTGGTACAAAAACAACTCAAGCAGCAGTATTTGTATTAAAAAGCAGGAAACAAAATATGTTCCCAGCAATTGGGGAATGGCCGAACAAATTTTGGCATATGAAAATTACTGTGTCTAGCAACATGCCTGGTACATAGCAGGTACTTGTTGATTATTGATTTAATAAATGAATATTACTACACTCCAAGGAATGGTGAATATGAAGATTCAAATAAGTATAGGAAGACTTGTGAAGTAAATGCAGAGTGAGAAAAGCAGAGTCAAATGAACAACATATACAGTGACTCCAACAATGTATATAAAGTTGACACTGAGAGGCAACAGAATTGTGGTCAATTACAATGGTCAAAGTTAAAAGACACATCCCTCCTTTCTGTTAACAAATGATGAACTGTTTTCTGGAAATGTACTTATAAGGATTAGTTTGGATTTATTAGGAAGTTTTTGAGTTGTCAAAACAAGGTGTATCAATATGGTCAAAATAGAATTAAATCATTTTTTAAAAATTGTGTGCTGCTAAAACATCCAAACCAAAATTTTACATATTCTTGTGACATATGCTGAGGCATTTAAAGTATCAGGTCCTTCAAATTGCATTACATAATTGTAGTTACCTTACTTCTCTCTGAAAAGTTGCTTACGGGGTAATGTAAATCGGTATTTCTCCTTCCACTCTGTAAATTAGCCATCTGTCTTCAGAAGGAAGTATCTTGGCCTCCAGTTTTTTAAATAAAATCTCCTACCTGAGGAAAAAACATTAATTAATACTAAAGAAATGAATAACAGCTTGTATAGTGAAAAATTAATTATGGTACAATGTCTGCCCTAAAACGCTAGCCTCAAAAAATTTAGTTGACCAATTTTCTTTTCATTTTACTCATAAAAGAAAATAGATGTGCCTACCATTTAGATTCATTGAAAAACCAAAACATGGTTTGTTTAAAAAAAGAAGAAAGAAAGAAAAAAGCTGTTTCAGTATCCATATAAAAGAATCAAACAACCCATTGACCCTTAGTGGATGATAATCTTCATCCTGGTGGTGCCTTTGTATCAAACACAATTATCTTTCCAACCTCATTGTACATGGATCCCATTCCCACACCCCACAATTCAGCCATGCTGTCTTCTCTCTTTCTCATTCCATCTCCCATTGCCATGATTTTTCACTGGCTGACCTTCCCCCCATTCCTGAAATTCATTCCTGCCTTTCCTCTGCATTACAGAATTCTTCTCTTCTTTCAAGATGCAACTCAAGCATCATATGAAGTCTTTATTGATCCATCCCACTCACAGACATAACATAAATACTCATGCCCTCCCTCCAGTAGATTTCTGGTAAATGTTTAACAACAGGCTCTTTGTAGGGAAAGTAGACATACTTTTAAGTTTAATCTGCATCAATAACATTTTCTCGATCATTTTCTTAAGTCTAGACAGTCAACAAAATGATAAATCAAGCCCTGATTTGTAGTATTTCCTGATTTTTGAGGTACAGTCAGCTCTCAGGGCCAATATAGGCTGGCTCCAGCACACCCTTGCCTCCTTTCCTAATTACTTTGTATTTGTCTATAGTTTCTTCATATTTATTATGCATATATTTTGTCTTCCCATTAAATGTAAGCTCATTGAGAATAAAGACTTTTCATTCTTTGTATTAGTAGTTGCTCAGTAAATGCTTGTTGATTCATTGGTTGATTTATTAGAGCATAAATGGCAGCTTTCTTTCTAGTTCCAGCACCCCTCTGCCAAGGGAAAAAAGACTCTAATAACTAACGTTGGAGGGGAAGTGGAAAAATTTGGATGTCAATTCATTATTAGTGAATTGTGAACTGATCCAACCATTTTGGAGAGCAATCTGGAATTATGCCCAAAGAGTTATTAAATTGATTATACCCTTTGACCCAGCAAAAGTCTATTTCCAAAGATGATTAGGGAAAAAGGAAAAGAACCTATGTGTTCTAAAATATTTGTCGCAGCTCCCTTTGGGGTGGCAAAGAACTGGAAATTGAGGGGATGCCCATCCATTGCAGAATGGCTGAACAAATTGTGGTATATGATTATGATGGAATACTACAGTGCTATAAGAAATGATGAGCTCAGTGATCTTGGAAAAACATGGACAGACTTGCATGAAATAAAGAAGAATGAAATGAACAAAACAAAGAGAACATTGCATACAATAACGCAATATTGTTTTGAGAATGACTTTGAGTGAATCAGTCATTTTGACTATTATAAATACTCAAATTAACTATAAAGGACATATGAAGAAAGATGTTATCTACATCCAGAGAAATAACTTATAAATAAAAGTATGTGTAGAATAATTTCACATATATATACATACATACATATACACATACATACACACATACACACATACATATGTATGTGTATATATATACTATTTGTACATATATATATATATATATATACTATTTGTGTCTAATGGTGGCCATCTCTAGGGTGGGGCGGAGGGGAGGGAAGAAAAAAGGAAAAAAAGAAAAAGAAAGAAATTTACATGATAACTCTATTATATATTTAAAAAGAATAGCAAGTTGTATACATAATAGAGTTGTAGTTTCATGTGCAATCATCTTTTTTATTATACTATGTTATGAAAATGTTGGTTTTATTCCATAAATTAAAATTTAAATAAATAAATGGTTGATATCTAACTTCAAGTATTTAGTGGTCCATCTTCTTTCCTTCCTCCTCTGTACCCACTCTCACACTTCCCCACAGATCAAGGTTCTGTCCTCCCTTTTCTGAGCCTCTTTATTATTTGTTATTTTCTTAAAACGCTTCTCTCTTTTTAAAAATTAGAACTTCATTATCCTGGATAACCTAGAGAATGGAGGGGTATTTCTCCTGCTCTTTTGAGTCTAGGTAGCTGCTATCTGGCCATGACAAAAAGACTAACATCATGAATTCTATGAAGACCACCTGAAATTACTTTTAGCTTCTACACTTGCTTGAAGAAAGTCCCACAATCTTCTGTTGTTCTTGGCAGCTCTTGTAACCATTTCCTATGGAAAATTGCAGTGATAAACTGCCCATTAACTACATCAGTTGACTTAACAGGGGGATTTTGAATGAGGTCTTATTTATAGTTAGATACAGATTTTTTATTTTTATATTTAGAAATAGAATTTAGAGCTGGCATTGAATGAATAAATCCAACAATATTTAAAAGATATATAACACTTAGGCACAATGTAGTATCCTGCTGACTCCATGTCTACTTGTAATTAGATATTACTAACAATTTGGGAGAGATATTCTCTATTATGTGTACACTGCTCCCAGAAGTTGGATCCTTTTTATTCTAGAACTTCAGTTCATATAGGGAAGAAATCTCTTGGACAAGTCTCTTACCATCTTTGAGCCTAGCTTCTCCATCAATAAAGATGAAACTTACGTAAGATTATATGTAAGCTATCTTCCAACTCTAATATTACCTGAATCTGGAAATTTAACATCTGCCTGGGCCTCACATATATATTATATATAAACACACACATATATGTTTATATAAATATGCATCTAGTTATATGTATGTGTATATGTATATATAGATAGATAGATAGACATATATTACATATATGGGGAGAGGTGAAGATCTGGGGATATATATTATATATTATTCTATCATCTATTATGATATACTATATATAATATGATATGTTATATAATGTATATTATAGTGTATAGTACTATATTATATATACTAGCTAATGTATATATCTTGCTATATAGTATATGATATAATGTATATTATATCATATACTATATAATGTATACAACACAATACTATGTACTATAGTATATATAATGTATATATACAAGGTAATGTACATTATACACATTACCCTATAATATACTATATAATGTATATAACACATTACTATATAATGTACTATACAAGATAATGTATAGTATATCTAATTGGATATTATTCATCAATTATTGATATCTAATTATATAATATTGGATGTGTGTATATATAAAAATTCCCCAGATCTCCTTCCTATCTCCCCCAGTCACAGCTTCTGCTTACTCCTCAGTATTAGAACAATATATAAAACTTATTCATTCTCCTTACAGTATTACTTTAATTGCTAGTTGATTTGAATTTCTCTATGGAGCTCAAACTAACAACCCCCTTCATCCCCTCTCCTTCCAAAAACCCCTGGAAGTGCATTTATTCTCTGTGGTTGGCCACATCCTACAATTGAGAGGGATCTCAGATATTATTTACTCCAGCAGAGACCTGAATAAGAATTCCCTTTGTGTCACTCCCCCTCTGCCTTGTTTACCAAATGTAGCCTGTGCTTAAAGATCCCTAAATGATAAGAAAATCCTTACCTCCTGAGGCCAATCATGCCTCTTTTAAACAAACTAATTATTAATGATTTTTTTCCCTTTTTCTATTAGACCAAAAAAAGCAGTCTCTCTTAAAATTTCACCGTGCCAAACATATGTCAAGGTGGATGTCAAAGAGAGGATGGTGTGCTAGATGAGCAAAGGTGTGGGAATGCTGAAGTGAGGCAGAGCACCTGGGACAATCTTGGGCACAGGGAGGGTGGTAAATGCCTTGGAATGAGATACACTGACCAGTGTATCTCCTGGAGCATGGCCAGTGCAGGGCAGGGCAGGGCAGGACAGAACCTCTGGGGCAGTCTTAGGAACAAAGAAGGAGAGAGAGGCCCTGAAGCTGGTACACAGTTTCTGGCACATCCTAAGTGCTTAATAAATCCTTGTAAGGGGCAGTTAGGTGGCGCAATGAATAGAGCTCTGGCCTTGGAATCAGGAGGACCTGAATTCAAAGCCAGCCTCAGACACTTAACACTTACTAACTGTGACCCTGGCAAATCACTTAACCCCGATTGCCTCATCAAAAAAAAATAAATAAACAAACAAACAAATAAATAAATGCTTGTTAATCGTTTGGAGTCTGATGCATAAGGGCACTATTTGCCCAGAGGAATGGGGGATGCCTCTGCAGGTCTTAGAACACAGAGTAGAGTGGGCAGGAGAGACATGGGGCAGTTAAGGGGAGAGATAGCAAGTAGAGAAAGAGAACAGGAAATGCTGGGCTGATAAATGCAACACCTAGATTAACTGCTACATTACAGCAGGGTTTTGCGACCTTAAATGGAGGGAGGGGGGAGGGTCAGTTCTGATGCATTCACAACATTGGTGGGGAAAACTTAATGTAAGGTATATCAAACATCTGTTTATACAGGGTTTCCTCGTTCAAGGGGGTTCCATAGTCCTCAGAGGTTCCTTGACTCAAAGGGCAAGCACCTACATTGCTCTGGAGAGAACAGTTGCTCAATCAATGATGCTGATTCTGACCTCTGAGCAGACCCTTAGTATCTAAGATAAGAGACCCATACTATTCCCCACACATCACAGTAACGTGCTGCTTTTACATGTTTCCTTTTGAAATCCTGCTATGTCAGTGATCACGATTCTCCCTTTGAAGACTGAGCAATAGACCAGCAACAAGATCCAGGTTCTAGCCTTGGTTCTGCCACTGTTTAAGTATGTGACCTCTAGGCAAGTCAATTAATCTCAATTTTCTCATCAGTAAAATGAAGGGTGTCAGATGAGAAAAACTCCAATGTCACTTAGAGCTCTCAAATTCTCTGATTTCTTATTCACACACGGTTGAGTCTCAGGAAAAAAGCAATGTATTTTTCTTATTCTGCTATCAATTAATACGAGGATGTTGACTTGTTTGAGGTATAATACATTGATTTCAACAAGAGAAATTGTTTTTTCAGCCAGCGTCAGAAAGATAGTTTTTCCATTCACCTTGACTTTTCCAGTTCTTTATTCAGAATATGTAATATATTTCAAAAGAATCACTGTATATGTGATATATGTGGTGTATGTAATATATTTCAAAACTGTTCAACAGTGGGGCAGGGCAGTACTAGAAATTAGGAGAGGACCAGTATAACTTTCTAAGGGAGCCAGTGCTTCCGTTGAGCTTTGAAGGAAACCATGGATTCTGTGAATCAGGGGGAGGACGGGATGCATTCCAGGCATGGGGGACAGCCTAGGCAAAGGTTATTTTCCCTTCTTCTTTCCATCCTCCAAGTCCACACGTAATACTTACTCCTCTGCCAAAAAAAAAAATCTCTTTTGAAAATCGCAGAAGAAAATTTCTGTTGCAAGTCACATGGCAGAAGTTGAGAGTGAATAGAAACTCTGGGGAAGGAGAGGGAGATGTAGTCCTAGTTCCTTAACTATTGAGGGAGAATACCTTAAACCTGGGTCACCTTTTCTAACTCCCTGTGCTTGCCAGGGCCCAAACTGATGCACAGCTTAGGTAGGCAGTATTTCCTGTCACCTTTGGCAATTCATCCTAGTCCATCATTTTTGAGCAAGAAACTAGGGATAACTCAGGATAATGCAGCTAGGTGGTGCAGGGAACACAGTACCATGCCTGGAATCAGGAAGACTCCTCTTCTCAAGTTCAAATCTGGCCTCAGACACTCACTAGCTGTGTGACCCTGGGCAAATCACTTAACCCTGTTTGCCTCAGTGTCCTCATCTGTAAGATGAGTTGGAGAAGGAAAGGAAATCACTCCAGTATCTTTGCCAAGAAAACTCCAAATGGGGTCACAAAGAGGCAGACATGACTGGAAAATGACTATACAACAACCCACTTTCATTTTCCAAGATCCTATCTTTGACCTGTAGGGCTTGGCCAGAGTTTGATCTCGAAGTAAAGAGGAGTGGGGTCAGCGTTTTCAAGAACATTTGACAATCTGTCTTCATTACCGGGCAAAGATAATACTCTGATTGGGATGTTGGACACCAGAGCTACACTCAATTCTCCCCAGCTAACCATTATGCCTCTTGATCCTGCCTCTGGTCATCTTCATTACATCTTAGTTGCTGCCACCATACACAACCCTAGCCCCTGAGTCACACTCACCCAGATCATTCCATGGAAATCAACCATACCCAACACAATCCAATAAAGGTGGGGAGGGCCAAAGGGGGAGAGAACTGACAAACAGAATTTGTGTCAGACAGAATTATGTATGATGACTGTCCCTGAGGGCACAAACACTTCCCCAAGTTTTGCTTTCAACACCTAAGACCTTAGAGCAACTCTCTAAGATTGCTGTCAAATATTCATTTTTGGCAGTGACCTCAGGAGAAGGATAGTTTACATTTCCCTGTAGAGTTCCCACCAAATCAGGTTCTTCTTGTTACTCAGACACAGTCGATCCTGACTGTATCATTTACAAGTATGCTTACTGTTGGCTGCTGAAACCCCAGATGGAAAGCATAAAAGTCTATAAAATGTTATGGCAAGGGGAGAGAAAGACCCACAAAAATTTAAAGGAAAAGAAACTCAAAAAGCTAGGCATGGGAAACTGATGAGAAATGTTGAACTCAATGTATTTTCACTTTTCTTTAGCTGGTTCTATCTCAGTGACTTAGAGAGAACTGTCCCCTGTGGTAATCTCTCTTCAGAGATCAACTGATCAATCAAGTAGTATTTATTAAATGCTTGCTATGTGCCAGACTTTGTGCTAAGCCCTGGGGATATAAGGAAAATAGTCACACATGCCCAATAATACTTCTAGAAGGTAACTAGGTGGCAGGGAAATTATAAATATTTAAGGAACCAGATCTTCAGGGAATCCCTCTTGTAGTCTTCTATTTTAGCTTTCTGTTGGACATCCTCTATGACAATGAGAAACACCTTTGGTCAGGCTACTTTCAATTTAACAAATAATTCAATTTAACAAGCATTTATTAAGTGCCTATCTTGTGTAAGGCAGGGCAGCTAGTTGGCATAGTGGATAGAGTGCTGAACCTGGTGTCAGGAAGACTCATATTCCTGAGTTCAAATCTGGCCTCAGATACTTCCTGGCTTTTCGACCCTGGGCAAGTCACTTAACCCTGTTTGCCTCAGTTTCCTCAAATGTAATTCCTGTAAAATGAGCTGGAGAAGGAAAGGGCAAAGCACTCCAGTATCTTTGCCAAGAAAACCCCAAATGGGGTCACAAAGAATCAGACATGACTGAAACAACTGAGTGACAACAGGACCAAAAGGAGATGATAAGTGAGAGGCATCAGGGCTTTGAGGTATGGAATAGAGGACATGAGTCTTGGTATTGGTAAGCAAAGGGTCATTGAATGAGGTTATTTACCTCTTTTCAAGAATCATGTGTGATTTTGACATATGTGTGAAAGATCCCTTGTCAGAAGAAAGCTTTAAAGGGAATTGTGACTTACTGTTTAGAGAACCTGACTTTACAGCCACTTGGGTTCAAATTCCACTCTGCCATACACTGTAATCCTGGGGAAACTCATTTCACTTTTCAGAGCTCTAGGCAATCCTCTGTGTTTCTATCTCGCAAAGAAGATGTAGGTCTGCTTTGGTAAAGGGTATTTCCTCCTAACAAAGTACCCTAGACCACTGACATGGCAGGTCCTTTCCCCATTCCCCATCCCCCATGGGATAGACCTTGTTGAAAGAAAGCCTTTAAGATGTTGTTTGCCTTTGTCTAGGGCTGTGCTTCTTAAACTGTGGGGTCACCAAAAGGAAAAGGTTTCTGAATGCGCAATGACCAAAAATTAATTAAAAGTCAAACATGTAATGAATCAAAGGAGTTTCTGGCAGCCCTTGTCTCTGGTGCAATGCAATTTCACTTCAGCCTTGGTTCTGAATGCAAAGCATGCACTTTGTACTGCACATGCCCTCAGGTCACGCAACACCAACTAACTGTGAAAAAGGGGTCACTAGTGGAAAAAGTTTAAGAAGCCCTGCTCTAGAGCAGGGGCTTTTGATCTTTATATGTGTGCCCCTAGGCAGCCTGGTGAAGCCTTTGGACACCTTCCCATAATCAAGCTTTTAGATGCACAAAATAAATACAAAGGCTCGCAAGGAAAACTAATTATCTTGAGATCAATTTATCAAAATGCTAAAACAAACAACAAAACAAACAACAAAAAACTCAAGTTCAAGATCTACAAATGCTCTAAATGTTCCCCTTTCCAGATGACATCAAGCTGACTCAAGCCCCAGAACTCTCAAAGACTCCATGATCCATAATCACTTATAAGAGTTTGGCCTGACTATTCACACAGTGAAAAATCAAATGGATGAAGAATGCCTACCATACAGACTATGGTCTGGATGGAGAGCTCCAAGGTCTGGTCAGTTATGCAAAGACAATAAGCTGAACTCAGACCTGAGCAAGAGGACAAGAATAGACCAGAATGTCTTTGGGAAATTCTGCAATACTTATAAAAATACATATTTTTATTAATTTCTTTTGTTTTTACATCACATGTATTTCTCCCCTTCTCCATTCTTCTCCCTGATCCCAGAGAATTATCTCTTATAACAAAGAATTTTTTAAAGATGAAAAAAGAAAAAAAAAACAAAGATCAGCAAAACTGATCGATACATAGGAAGTATCTGGCATATATACTCACCACATCCATGTAGAGTTTTTAATGACTCAAAGATTTTTCCTGAAACAGAAGCTTATCTTTTTAAATAATATTCTTCCAGTGATATCATATAGCTGTGGGTCATAGAAATGTCATGGTCTCTGGAGAATTTAAGTTGAGGGTCAACGAAGGGCAATGGTACATTGCATGGTGCATGGTAGAGGTGATGGTGGTTGTTATTTGTCCTTCATTCTCAAAGAGGACCATGACATCAAGAATAGACTTCAACCCCTTACCAACCAAGCACTGCTCTAGAGAAGCATTGTCAAAGATGAAATCAGAGAGATGTATGATCTGAAAAGAAAGTGAGCTGGTCATGAGGCAAGATGTGGGACAATTGCTAAACAGCCCATGTGCTCCACTGTTCTCCGCACAATATCAAGAGATTCAGTAGAGGGTGGCAGTATGTTGGGTGGTCCCCTGTAGATGATTAATGGGAGAGTTTGGATAAGAGTCAACCAGGATAAAAGCATGAATAGGTTGCAATCAATTCCATTGGAGGGAGTAAGTGCATCATGGATTTATCAGACCACTTTCGATGACTTCCTTTTCACGTTTTAGAAGAACTTAGTTTTTCTAAGAGGTATTGAATTGATAGCTATGGCTGCTATCTTCATTTCCCATGCTGGGTAAGGCCAGAAGAGATCATGCTGGCTCACCTGTCTATGAGCACAGTTTCCTTTCTTTCTTTCTTTCTTTCTTTCTTTCTTTTTTAAAGGAAACTTCTTTTTTATATTCTGAACTTAAAAAACACCAAATAAAATAAGCTTTTCCATATGAAGACTAGACCAGAAAAAAAAAGGTTTGAACTTGAAACTGCTGATTTTTATTATGTACATACAGCTTGCTTTTCCTTTTGAGTATATAATTAATGCAACATGTAACTTTCAAAGTTGTCCTATGTGTTTGGGTTTCCTTCCTCTGTCCTACATTTTTTTAATCCCACATTTTTAATAGGAATTTAGATTTACAACTCTGTCCCTTTTTTTCCCTCTGTACTCCAGACCTCATGTATTATTTTGCCAGAGACTTTCTTTTTTTATTTTTGTTTTTTAATTCAATTTTATTTTATTTTCAGTTTCAAATTCCAACTGTCTAGACTGTCCTTCTTCCTTGTCCCATCTCAAATTTTTCCCAGATTTTTGAATCCTGACCAGTAGTGTTATCTAAAAGACTGACTGATCTTTTTTCCCTGCCATGGGCCACAAGGATTTGACTGAGCAAGGTGTTCTGGGCTGTGTGGCCCTCTGTTCATCAACTCCCCAGCTCACGATTTCTCCATTCAGGAACTGTTGCTATCTCCAAACAGGCCAAATTTAAATTCATGTGCTAATGGGAGGGGGTGGGGAGAGGGAGATTTACTCAGCCTTTCATCGGCAGTTTGAACCTTTCAGTTCCACTTGAAACAGATTTGAGTGGACTTGTCAAAGTCTTAGCTGTGGTTTTTGATCAGATTTCAGGGGAGGATGTTGTCAGACATTTTCTTTCAATATGAATGGTGTTTATATTTGGGATCTTTCTTTTCTGACTTCCTCTACTTTCACTCAGTGTAATTAATGGGTCCTTAATTGGAAGCAACACATTAAACCTTTATTGATGTCCTACCCTGGCTACCATAGCTTGTGATTAGCGTAATGGGTGAAGGGAGAGAAATGAGGTATAATGAAGAGAATGTGGAATTGTGAGTCTTAAGGCCAGGGTCTGAATCTACTCTGTATTTATCTTATATTTTGTTGTTGTTGCTCAGTTGTTTCAGTCAGGTCTGACTCTTCATGACACCATTTGGGGTTTTTTTGGCAAAGATACTGAAGTGGTTTGCCATTTCCTTCTCCAGCTCATTTTACAGATCAAGAAACTGAGGCAAACAGGGTTAAGTGACTTGCCCAGGGTCACACAGCTAGTAAGTGTCTGAGGCCAGATTTGAACTCAGGTCTTCCTAATTCCAGGCCCTACACTCTATCAACTGTGCCACCTAGCTGCCATGCATATCTTGTACATGCCTAATTATTTATGTGTTGTCTTCCCCATCAAAATGTATACTCCATGAGGGTAGGGACTGGTTTTTTAACTTTTCTGGGTATTCCCAGCATTTAGCACAGCGCCAGGCACATAGGAAGCACTTTATACATGCTTGTTGACTATCTGACCCTTCTAAGGCTAGAGGTGTGGCCATGCCCAAGGGGACTTGGCATATGAACAAGAGGCCCTTTCTTCTTCTGGCCCATCACTTGTTTTACGGGGCAACACAACAGAGAGAGAAACATCTGGAACAGAAGGAAAAAGAGAAGTGTCTGGCCTCGGGTGCTCCACAGTGCCTCCCAGCACATCTGCTCTTGGTCACCCAAGGAAAATGGGCCAACAAGGAAGGAGTACTACTGGAGCTCAGCTTCCTGCTGTGTGCTGGGCATGTAGAGTAGGAAACATTCACTGTTGAATGGGTATGGTTTGGTCCTGGGTTTGGAGCTATGTACTTCCCCAGCTGTCCCCAAGAAAAGAACATGTGAGACTGACTACACCCACCTTTATTAGGCAAATATTGCTTTACAATCCTCAACCAGGGCAAGGAATTCCTATGAACTGTAAATTAGCAAATTGCTTTTTAATTCACCATAAAAGATCACTGAAAAGTCCTTTTAAAAATCAAAGGTCTGCTAATTCATTCATGAATGCATTTACCCAGTGCTGCTCCAGGCAAGACAAACATTAAAAGCTGCACAATTACCAGTTAAAACATGTTCTTTAAGGAATCAGATAAGCTTAATTACAATATTAAATACAGACACATGATATTCTGAGGAGACACTGGTCTCACCAGCAGCTTTTTAATTTTTTTTAAATAAAATGTCATTTCTGCATTCTGTGCCTTCTACTCATCTCTGTTTTTGATCAACCGTGATGAAGAAAATAAAGACAACTTCACATTTACATAGCATTTAATTCCAAGGTAAAGAACATAGACATGTAAAGTTAGAAGTGGTAGACAGCAATACAATTATTATTTTCATCAAGGAACTCAAATGTTCAGTGTATAGAAAGGGAAGTAGCAAAACCAGTGATTCAGGTAATGATCTAGAAGTTAAGAAGCTTGGGATTTGCAGAATTTGAGAAGTACAAGGAAATTTGCTGATCATCCTCCAAACTGTTTTGTGTGGATAGGGAAAGTGAAGCCTGGAAAGATTAAGTGATTTCCTTAAGGTCATATAGAAACAAGACAAGATGAGAAGCTAAGTGTTCCTACATCCAATCTAATGCTCTTTCCAATTCACCATGCTGTTAAATGCAACTAATTCAGATTCAGAATTTACAGATCCAGTAAAAGTAAATGTGTTTGGAAAATGTAAAATAACTGCAAATTTATGGTAATACTGAATACCCACTACATGTCCAGAGCAGTGCCAAGCACTCTGGTTCCTATCCTCAAAAAACTTGCAGTCTTACTTGGTAAATAAGATCCACATAACCATGCACGTGCACAAACACACACATACACACATAAAACGGTATATGATTATGTACCTATATAGGGCAAAAGCAAGTGTTACCTAGGGTGAGAGTAATGTGGGCTAATATACCTGGGAAAGACTTCATGGAGGCTGCTAGAGAAGCCTAGAAGAATAGAGAGCTTATGGATAGAAAAAGAGAAGGCAGACAGGTGTTCTGGATCTCTTCCAAGCTTTGCCACTAATTAGCTTTATCTGCGTGGGCTTCAGTTTCTGATCCTACATAAGAGAGACATGAAGGCATGTTGAAAACATTAATGTGTGTGTAGACTCAAAGTCAATACCATATCTTGAGATTAGGGATGTTCCATTAACCTACACTTTTCTTTGGGGCCACTACTGGAGTCATGTCAGGTGAGAAGACCCTAGGACAATTCCTATCTAAAAATATTCTTTGTTTCCCCACAACCCTCCTTTCCAGTGGGACCAGATTTAAAACTACAGGTATCCCTTCCATATTGCAACTTTCTCCATTGTGGTTTCGATGGGTCAGCATAAGAAATTAAGTGGGAATTTTTGGGAGAGTTTTGCGGAAGCCAAGATGACACACTAAGGCCAACAGATGACACAAAAAAAGTTTAGAAACTCAGAAACGCATAAGACGTATGTATAGTATTGTATAATATCAACATATTTTGTTTTTTTAATACTATAATAATTCAGACTTCTTCTCTGGTACAAAGGGAAGACTAAAAAATTTTATGTGGATTTTCCAGATTGCTGGGTTGCCACATCTCTAACCTCCAAAATATGGAAAGGGTAACTGTGCTCTAAGGCAGATTTGAGGATGTGGGCAGCTAGGTGGTTAAGTAGATTAGAGCGCAGGGCCTGGAGTAAGGAAGACCTGAGTTCAAATCAAACCTCAGACATTTAATGACTATGCCACACTGGACAAATCATTTCATCTCTCCCACCCTTTTTCTCATCTGTAAAATGGGAATAATAAAAGCACCTCACCTCCCAGGGTTGTTGTGAGGATCAAATGAGATGATAATTGTAAAGCACTCAGCACAGTACTTGGCACACAGTGAGTGCTATATAAATGTTAGCTACCATTATTATGTGTCCAGAAGTACTGAGGAAACCCTGGACCAGACCTACAGAGTGACTGAAAGAAACTCCCTGATGTACTTGCGGCATAATTTGTTTTGCTCTTTACTTGTCTAAATTTCCTATACCATCAGATTCCCAGACAAGGAGGAATCATAATCATGCAGCCAATTAGAACTTTACCTTTGATTTCCCTCAAAAGGGAAAAAAAACTACTAGATGAACCCTTGGATAACAAAAATGATTGTTAAAAAAAACACAACTTAACAAATACCACCACAAATATATCCTCAGAGCTGTTCATTAGCATTTACCCAGAGACAAACCTCCTCCCATTCTTCAAGATTTACTTGTTAGGAAATGAAGACGCATAGAATGAGTTATTTCAAAAGGAAACACTTCAGGATTCTGGGAACAGATGATGCTTCCTTTCAATCTGCTGTCATTCCCCTCCTTTGCTAAGATACTGTCATCATCATGCTAAGTGTAACTCAGTTTGACAGTGACTGCATCAGTATGTAGGTCTCATCCCCCTTTTTGGTTAAAGTCTGTAAAATGAGGCTCTGTGGCTGCTATTTCACACTCATCAAACCCTGACTTTAAATTAAGAGTCAGAAATTGTAGTGAGAAGGTACTCAGCCAAAAGAGTCTCAGGTAGACTTTTCATGCTCTGACCCTCCATAACCTGTGCTTTCTTCTCTTTCCAGGCTTCTTATTCCTTACAACCCTGTCCCCCTAATTCCTGTGATCTAGCAACATCGGCCTCCTGGCTGTTCCCAGCACAAGACATTCCCTCTCCCACTTCTGGGCATTTTCACTGGCTGGCCCCTATGCCTGGAATGCACTCTTCTCATCTCTTCCTCCTGGCTTCTTTCAAGTCTCAGCCTAAGTCCTGTCTTCTGCAAACAGTCTTTCCCTAAATCCTCCTTAATCTTAGCTCCTTCCCTCTGAGATCATCTCTAATTTACCCAGAATATAACTTCTTTGTACAGCATTGTTTGAATGTTGTTTCTCCCATTCGATTGCAAGCTCCTTGAGAAAAGAAGCTGCCTTTGCTTTTTTTTCTTTTTTTTTTGGTATCCCCAGCACTTAACACAGTGCCTCGTAGATTATAAGTGCTTAATAAATGCACATGGACTGATTCACTGACTTCTTCTCACCCATGATGCCAGGTCCCATCCCACCTCTACTTCATGATAACGGAGGACCAGAGCTGGCTAGCATAAAATACTGGGCAGCATAATTGCTCCCTTTCTTTTCTTCTTCATTTCCGTTTTGGGATATTGTTGAATAAGCTCCTTCTCCATAGCAGTGTCTAAAACCCCACTAGATTAAGGCACTGGCTTCCCAAGTGCTCGAAACCCTGGCTCAGCAATAAGGATGTCATCGGAACACTTGAGATTACATCATCTCCTTCTGCCAATGTTAATACCACTATGGCAACCATCAACAGCGATACACTTTATTATTTCCATATAAATATTGAACAAATGTGACAGCCTTGTCAAACTCCTTTCCTAGTGTCCAACCACTCTGTTATACCTTCTGCAGTTGTGAAAACTCTTTTCTGGTCATAATAGAGATAGCACTTCCTGACCTCCTGAGCTGGAAATTACTTTGGCCACATCCCCATACATATATGCAATAATGGTTCAAACAACAATAGAATATATGTGTGTGTACACACATATACATATATATGTGTGCATATATATACCACTTTATTATTATAAAGTGCTTTACATTCTTTCTTAATTTATATAGTTTCTAAGACTCAGTATTTCACTTGAATCTTTACAACAAGTCTGTGGAGTAAATATAGCAGTTGAATTATTCCTGCTTTACAGATTAGGAAATTGAGGCCCAGAGAGGATAGGAGGCAGCAAGTTAGGAGGATATAGCATAGCAGTTCTCAAACTTTTGGGTCTCAGGACCTCTTTATACATATGTGGATTGTATCTATCAATATTAACCATATTAAAAATCAAAACATCTTAGTATTACTATAAAATTAGTTTTGACCTCAAGGATCCCCTGAAAGGGTCTTGAGGGCCCTTGAGGGTCCGTGGACCACAGTTTGAGAGCTACTGATATAGTAGAACAGTGACAGGACATGGAGCCCAAATACAAGGTTTTGACTCCCAGCTCCTTCAGTAATTAGGGTAGCCTTGAGCAAGGAATTTACCCTGTGGGGTTGCAGTTTTGATTCCCATATTTGTTAGTACCTAGGAGTAACCAGCTAGCTGTGAAACCCTGGGAAAGGCCTTTCACTTTCTTGGTCCTTATTTTCCTTATCTGTAAAATGTGGAAGTTAGACAAGCTATTGGCCAAAAGTCCATTCTAGCTTAAACTTCTATGATTCTCTATGCTTTGCTCAAGATTACATAGCTAATAAGTGGAAAAACCCAAATTTGAACCCAGATCTTCTGCCACCTAATTTAGTTCTCTTTGAATTATATCATGGCTCTCTCTAAATTTGTGTACAATAAGGAGTCCCTCAAAGTGAGATATACAAATCAGGATACATATTCATCTATAAGTTTCTATAGATATAGATAGACAGACAGACAGACAGACAGACAGACAGACAGATAGATAGATAGATAGATAGATAGATAGATAGATAGATAGATAGACAGACAGATAGCTCTCAACTATAGTAGGTGATATATCTACTCCTAATGGTTGTCAGTTCCAAGGCCTATTATCTAAACCAACCTCCTACTTACTTATCATATTTCAATATTCTTCCTTCCTAGTCATCCATTTTGTTATAATGTATACTCTTAAGTGATAAATGAAAAAGTCATCTTGTTTAACAACAATAATATAAATTTTAATAACTCTATGGTTTACAAAGAGATTCTTCCCAATAGCCCCATAAAGTCAATAGGGCTAGGACCTGGACCTGGGATTGCATTGACTATTACAGGGAACTCTTAGATATGGAAACTCCAGCTACCAGTGCAGGTTGGCATTTGTGAGAGTTGCCAAGAGCTCCAAAAGGTTAAGGGACTTCTAAGAGTCACACAGCCAAGTTATGTCAGAAGCAGAGTATATAAGAGCCCTGGTCCTCCTAGTTTCAAGGCTAGCTCTGTGGAGGTAGTGGAAAGTGAACTGAACTTGGAGTTCATAAGACTTGGTTAAAATCACAGCTCTGCCACTTACTACCTAGGTGAGGTAAGTAGGGTAGATATTATTATCATCCCCATTTTCTAGATGAAGAAACTGAGGCTGAACATTTTAAAAAGTTTGGCCAAAGTCATATAGCTAGTAAGAGGCAGAGCTAGGATGTGAACCCTGGGCTTCTGATTCTAAGGTCTTCCCACTAAATAAGGTGGTCTTTGGTGAAATGAAGACCAGTATAGTTGTTTGCCTCAGATTTTCTAGAGAAAATTTTTTTTATTCTATTCTGGACCTAAGCCTCTCTTCTATTAGAAAGTTTGGTGTTTGGAAAGATGGATTGGCTCCTTGGGGTTCCCAGGGCGCCATTGAGGGTATCACTGCTGCCATACACTGCTTTGTGCACTGTTAACATGTCATCTCTAAGTAAAGAATGGGTGTGGTAGGAGAGTGTTATTGGGATGAATAATGCTTCCATTGGAGCTACAGCCTCCCATCAGCTATTTTTTTCCTGAGGGCTCATGTTCTCCAACAACAGCCACATCACCAACATTAAAGGACACATAGGTTCTATGCTCAGTTATGCCCTACCTTACTGAATGATCTAGTGATGTCCCCAGGCTTCCAGTATGCTTTATAGATGGAAGAGTTAATACCATCTTCTCTTCAGTATTTCCCAACAAGTGCTCAGGTTATCATATGAAAATCTAACTATTGAGACATTTAATACAGTTATCAGTCAATGGTAAATGCATGGGAGCTTACTTCATTGTCCTTTACACTATGAACTTGAATACAGAAACTTTCCTTCCTGTAGTAGAAACTTTCACCTTGTAGTAGTAGTTGTAGTTGTTGCTGTTGTTGTATAGTTGTTGTTGTTGTAATAGCAGCTAGCATTTATATGGTGCCTACTACATGCCAGGCACTGTGCTAAATGCTTTACAAGCATTATCTCAGTTGATCTTTACAACAACCTTATGAGATAGGTGTTATTATTATCTCCACTTTACATTTGAGGAAACTGAGGCAAACCAAGGGGAAGTGATTTTCCCAAGATCACACAGCTAATAAGTGTCTGAGGTCAGATTTGAACTCAGGTCTTCTTGACTCAGGGCAGCTAGGTGGTTAGAGTGCCAGGTCTGGAATCAGGAAGACTCATCTTCCTGAGTTCAAATCTGACTAGCTCTGGGGCCCTGGGCAAATCACCTAACTCTGTTTACCTCAGTTCCTCATCTAAAATGATCTAGGGAAGGCAATGGCAGACTGCTCCAGTATCTCTGCTAATAAAACTCCAAATGGGGTCATGGAGAGTCAGACATGACTGAAATGACTCAAAAAAATCTTTACCAAGAAACCCCAAATGGGGTCACAAAGAGTTAGACACAACTGAAAATGACTTAACATCAATAACAGCTCCTTGACTCAGCTCTCTATCTACTATCCCTGGCATATAATAAGCACTTAATAAATATTTGTTGACTTGACTTCATAAGGAAATCCTTTCAAAAACTTATAAGTGCTCCAACAGTATACTCCCAGTCATGGTATGTCAGCGTGGAGCAAGAGAAAGAATACTTACTTGGATTTGGAGTTAAAGAACAGATTCAAATCTTACCTGGAGGCAGTTAGGTGGTAGAGTGGATACAACACTGAACTTGGAGTGAGGAAGACCTGTATTCAAATCCTAACCCTAATACTTATTACCCATGAGAGCTTGGGGAGAGTCATTTACCCACCTCCCCACCCCACTTAGCCTCAGTTTCCTTATCTGTAAGATGAAGATGATAATAACATCTACCTTACAAAGCTATTGTGAGAATCCAATGAGATAACTTTTCAAACTTTTTAAACACACCAAATAAATGTTGGCAATTATTATTGTGGCCATTGCTTGTGTCACCTTAGGAAAATCACTTCACCTTTAGACAGCATGGTGGTAAAGTAGAAAAATCACTGAATTTGAATCCAGAAGACCTGAGTTCAAATCCTGATCCTGCCCCTTATTCATGTGACCCATTGAACAAATCTAAGCCTCAGTTTCTTCACCTATAAAATACGGAAATTGCACTAGGTGACCTCTAAGGTCTCTTCCAATTCTAAATCTGTGACGCTATGAAGGCAGAAATGTTCCCAAAACACACCTTCCCCAAAAAGCCATTCTTAATGATGCTATCAGGCATCATTATCATCCCATGAGGGATGATAACAAAATAGTAAGAGTGAATGTTACCATAATACATGTCTCCTAAGACATCCAAAATAAACAGATTTAAGAAAATTACTCTTCTAATGGAAAGACTGTCTTGGCAGGGTTGAAAACTCAAAGATGTATTTTTTTAACCAATTACTAAATTCTTGAAAATGAGGAGCATCAAAATTATATTTATATATATGTATATGTGTGTATGCATACATACATTATATATATATACATGCATGCATACACAGAATATTAGGTTATTAAACTTTTCAGGAATGGATGCTGTATGCATTTGTGAGAAGGAGTGTACCAGGTTCTTAGAAGAAGGTTTTGTGTTAACTGTCTTTACTATTTTACCTGAGAGTAATACTAGCTGCCCTCTGGGGACACAACCTTAAAACATGAACAGAAGTTGGGAAATGCTGCTATTATTTTTATTTTTCTTCTTCTTCTCCTTTTTCTTCTTCATTGTCTTTCTTTTCAAAAAGTTGGGACCATTTACTTTTGTCCTGAGCAGTTTTCATTTTTAATTTCTTAATGTGTATCTCTGATAAACAGACTTGTGTTTTAAATGGAGGTACTTGACTATGCCTTTAAACCAAAAGCATTCTGAACTTCATTGAATGGCCAATAATAGGTCTAGCCCAAGCCTTTGTGGCTTATTGTTTAGGTTTTGGTAGCTTGGAATGAGTGCAAATAGCAATTGTTCTCTGTTCTGGACAGAAGCTCTGAGGGTCTTCCTCTCCCAGACTTACATTTTTAGGATGGTAAATGGGGCCAACTTTCATTCCATTTCTTACCTAACCCTTAGTCATTGAATGGGTGTTGCCTCAGACAAACTGAGATCTGGGAAAGACCTTAATTTAGAAAGGCCAAGTCCACCTACTGAATCCTGGGCCATTGGAGTCATTTTGACCTTTGTCTTGTCACTAGACTCTGAAGACTCTGGAGGAGAGAGCAAGGCTGATGACTTTGCATAACTCTGCCTCACTCAGTACAATTCTCCTGCAACACTGGTGATATGATGTCATTGGTCTTCTTCCAGAACAAAGGACAAACAACAGTACACTTTTCAGGGAGAGTTTTAATTCCTCATGCTGCCAGTACCTAGGTATAGCTAACTATCTGTAGGACCTTAAAGACAGTTCCTCAGTCACTCTGGGCCACAGGTCTGAGCACCAGCTCTGCTAATTTTTTAGATATGTGACTTTGAGCAGGTCACTAAAACTCTTTGGGCCTCAGTTTCCTAACTAGTAAAAATAGACATCTTAATACTTAATATATCATCAGGTTTGGGCAGGGCTCAGCAAAGTGCAACCCAAGAGCTAAATCTGGTGGCCTGCTTTTGTATGACCTGTGAGCTAAGGTCAGTTTTTACATTTCTAAGTAAAGTTTTATTGTCCTTTAAAATGTAAAAATGGGTCTTAGCCCACAGGCCATACAGAAATAGGTGTCTGCTCCTCAGATGGCGATTGTTTGCCAACCCTACTTGTGTATCTACATATATAGACATGGATATATATACACACATATACATATAACACTCTATACAAGTAGGCTATGTTTGAATTAAATAAGCTGTCATTTCATTCAGTGCTCACTATGATGATAACTAAACATGTAAGTTCTAGGGAGTTGCTTAAGACACAAAGAGGTTAAGTTACCTGACCATGGTCACCCAGCTAAGTAAGTGTAGGAGGTGAGCTGTCTTCCTGATGCCTGTCACAGAAAGGTCAGTTGACAGTAGCTCACTCAGATAAAGGATCCCATCAGGGAAGAGCAGAAATTCTCTGTCTCATGGAAAAAATAAGCTAATACAGCCATTTCTGCTATAATGCTTGTTTCAAAAACACAAATTTGTTCCACTGTGATCGCTATGTTAGGGAATCATTTAGCAGAGCTTGACTTTTGCATTTTTTAGGTGCAATTTTGTCCAAGAGAAACAGGAAGGACAAAGAAAATGGCACCATTTCATGATGATTCACAGGGTTGATTCTTCCAAGGCACACTTCCACAAGCAAACTTCAGGTCTTTTTCAAGGAAAGGTGTGATATTTATTGTGTATATATTCTGGTATAGTCAGAACTGTGGACAGAGGTGGGCTGGTCTTTACCCATATGTCCCATCCCCTCCCATCTCAGTTGTGGTATGAGGCCCTCTCATCAGTAGCTCTTATGTCAAGACTGAGGCCAAGGACACTGCTATTTATTGTAGTATTTATTTATTTATTAACTTCTTAACATGTATAAAAATATGCTACACTTTTTATTGTTATCTTTTTTTAACATGTCACTGACAAAATTTGAGCACTGCGCCCCTAACTCATTTTTCCATAAGTAAGCCCTGTAGTTTTTATTGCATGATTTTGCATAGAGTAGTGATTTTTAGGAATGCATATGTCTTTTTATAGCAGAACTGGCTGTGGTATTTAAATAAGGTGTTTTGGAATAGACAAGCTTGAAGTTTCCTTCTGCATCTATAATTCCACAAGAAAAACTGGATAAAATAATCTACTCTTATGAATTGAAGCATAAGTTAAATATTTTGATGATGATTTTTTCATTCTTCACTTTATTGAGGAACATTTAATCTACAAGTATATGAATAACCCACAATATGACCACTTGAAAGAATTTGACTGAAACCATTTTTTTCAACAAAATGCTATTAAAAAATTGTTGCATATGTGCTCAACAAACATCACTCAGAAATAGTGCATCAGGGCCAAATTCACTCCACCATTTACCCTCCCTGTAACTTTGTGGTTACCATATTCCACATTAAAGCCAAACTTCTTTTGCATTCTAAATTTTCCAAACTCCACCTCTGCCTCCATCATTCATTTTCTCCACTATGCCTTTGTATCAAAGTCTGAGACCTGGAGCTCAGGAAAGTGAACCAACAGCCTCAGAGCAGAACAGAGCAGATCTGATCTCCCAGACCATCCTAGCTGGCCAGTCCTTAGCAAGAAATGATACTAATAAAAGCAGGAGCTAAGTTGACAAGGCTGGAAAACATTGATAATTCAGAAAAGGAGACACCGAGGCAGGATTTGGGGTCAGAAAGCAAGAAAGAAGATGATTTCAAGAAAGTCCTTACTTTTTAAAAAAAATATGTCTTTACCCTCTTAGCTACCACCTTCAATTATTGGCGATAAAGATCAGTGCTCTTCTCTCCATTTGAAGAAACATGGAAGAAGTTGCTGGAACAACATTCAGGCTAAGGATAATTTTATTTTGTTTTAAATTTATCTTGGTTTTTTTTCATGTTGCAGTTATACTAGATTGATGTGCTGTTCCTGAGCAATGTAAAATTCCAACTTTCTCTGAGTGCAATGGCAGATTTCTAATGGGAATTAAGTAACCTATTGGAATCTTAACTGAATTTGTTATTTGATTGTATGCAAAAGAAAAAAAGATTCTATGAAACAATCTTGTATTTTGACAGCTAAAGATACCAAACTTCTTTCTATTAGCATGGATAGACCTGTGCCAGATACATTAACCTAATAGCTACAGTGTGAAACTTACATTCTCTGACTTTAGCATGAATATTGTGGAAATGAAAATCATTTTTACACTAAAATTCAAATGGAAGAGTCACATAATAGTGATGATGAACACATAACTGTGACTTTTTCTGGGTGTTTTATACACAGCCTATCTACTCTGGGAGGTTGGACCACATTAAACAATGATGTGCAAAAGTTTCAATTTGTTAAATCAGAGACAACTCCCAAGTCTACAAAGAGAGATCGATATGTTATGAGCAGTGTGCTCTCTGCATCTTAGAACAGTTAAGAGAGAGGAGGTCTTTCCTTGAACGTATTATGCTCAGGGTGTTAGAGAGTGTTGTTGTTTTTGTTGTTTCAAACCAATGATAACCTGATTGCCCTTAAAAGTTAATTTTTCATATATTTTTTACAATCATCATAATCATATAAGATTATACAGTTAGATATTTCTAAATTGTTCTTTGTATGTACATTCTGGTGGTGTAGTGGATAGAGTGTCAAACTTAGAGTAAGGAAGACCCAAGTTCAAATCCTGCCTCAGTCATTTGCTAGCTGTGTGACACTGAGCAAGCCATTTACCTCAATTTCTGTATCTGCAAAATAGGGGTAATAATAGTATCCACTTCATGCAGTTATTGTGATTATCAAATGAGATAATTTATATAAAACTTTGCAAATCTTAAAGCATTATATAAATATTAGCTATTATCATCTTTACTATAAAATTGACCTTGCTATAAAAACTGAAAAAATGTGGCAAAGGATTTCTTCTCTGATTTGTGCATGTATTTCACAAAGAGTCACCCTCCAGCTAGAGCTTGAAAGGAAGAGAAACAACCAGAGAGGAAAAGAAACATTCTCTACATAAAGAGATAATATTCCTAATTTTCAAATCTCTGAAGAAGCCAAAGAGGCTCAACTTCAGCAGCAGCTGCCTCCAAGGAATAGCAGAATCAACCCATGATTCAAACTGATTGTATCTCTGGAATTTCAAAATGTATGGCCAGGAATATCAATGGGGCCAATGGGTCAGGTGGTTTCTTTCCAGATCATTTGTATTTTTAAAACATCCCTATAGTATGTATTTCTTCTGTAGTACTAATTTTGTTTTATTCATTTGAAAAAAATCTATTTTTTCTTTCTCCCACCTCCCTTCATTGGAAAAAAAAGAAAAACAAAATCCTCATAGCAATTGTGTATACTCAAGCAAAACTAATACATTTTGTCCATGTCCAAAAAATATAAATCTCAATCTGCACACTGAGTCCATCACCTCTCTATCTGGAGGTGAGTAGTATATTTCATCATGGGTCCTTAGGAATTGTGGTTGTATACCATTAATTCTAAACATTTAAGTCCTTCTAGACAATTTGAGTCTATAGCATTGAAAGGTCACAAAGAATCAGATATACAAATTCCCTAGAAAGAATCAACTATAGGACTCTGTAGAAAAGACCCCAGTAGAAAAGATAGAATACTGGAAATAAGACATAAAGACATCTTTCTCCACTTTCACCATGACCTTGTTGTGTAACTCATGGCATACCACTTAATCTCTTTATGCCTTTCTACCTCCAATTCTAAAATGCAGATGATACTTTCCATGTATCTCTTTATAACAAGGATGTCGTAAGGACTCAGGAGATACTGCTTGCAAAGGGGCTTGATGCACCCATAGAAACAAAATGTTATGTCTATAATGCATGATGCTGGACTTTGTTAAAAGCCTACGATAACTGCCAGGACCATAGTTAGGTAAGAGATGGGTGGATCACATGTGGGAATATAATAGAAGGGGTCAAGAATATTCTGGGTCAGGAATGGGGTTATAGAGGTAGGTACAGAGAAGGGGGAGTTATGGGCATATGCATAAGATATACCTAGTTTCTGATTAGAATAAAAGTCAAAGTGTATATCATTTCAATGTTTCAGCATATCTGGAGGTCAAACAGGAGACTGAAGCACCTTCAGCAGTAGGACAGCTCCCCAATCCAGTCACACCCAAGTGAATATGAGGATTGCTATTTTCCGTCCTTTCCTTTTCCTGCTTCCAAAGAAAGACCAAAACCTTCACACAATGCCCCCACTCCACCTTTACTCACACTTCCAGCAGAGCCAAGTAGGAGATCAATTTTAAGAATCTAAAACAAGTTTTAAATATTTAAAATATCAAGAAAGCCATGGAGATTAGTTATCTAAATCATCCAGAAGTCTTTAAAAACAGCATTCCACTAGGGTCCAAACATTCTCTGCATAGCCTCATACTCTGCAAAATGGACAACTCCCCCCGCCCTCCATTTTCTGCTTTTGCTTTTTAGCTAGGTTTTTTTTCCCTTCTAGTGGCAAAATGCGATATAAACTTCCTTAATTCTCACTTCAATGTTTGCAGCTTAGGATTCCATTAATAGACCCCTCTCCCCCTCGGCTGTGTGCTGCCCTAGTTTGCAGTCAGTTCATTCTGCACTGATGTATATTTCATTGCCCAAGGCTTAATTTTGATTTATTGTCCATCCATAAATTAGAAAAATATGCTCTGGAATTCCATCCCGCTGAAAAGCTGTGCCTGATGTCAGGGGACTGGGTGATATTTAAGATGTCAGAAATACATATTGGATTAGTGTGCTTTGTTTCCCCACAACAGCAGGTGTTTAATCATAGCTGATGGCTGAAGTTAAATGCATTAGGACAGCATCAGCCAAGAAGATGGAGTTTTTCTAAACCATACAAACTCCAGGATAAATAACTCAAAACTAATTGCATGTCCACATCTTAGATACATTTTTATTTACTTAATACATTAAACAATGAAAATAGCCCCTGGCACTTAGGTTCCCATTTAAGAGCCTGTACAAATATTTTATGTTAGTGAATTGTGGGCTGTTTAAATATAATTACTGTTTCCCTTACTGGTCGTCTGGCAGCTTTAGATAAAACATTTCTAAAAGCAGAAAAGAATGAGGGGTGAAATCACTCTGTAATTCAGGGTAAAGAAATTCTGTGGGATGTTGCTGGTTTTGTTTTGTTGTTTGTTTGTTTGTTTTTGTAAAAGCAGAATCTAAACCAGTAAAATTTAAATCCCTATTTGACTATAGCCCCATGAAGCCAAAAGTATTGACTAATCCAAAGCATTTCCCTCCTTCTTTCTTGACTGTTGAGATTCTCCTTGCTTCTCTGTTTATGTTAATTAGAGTTCTATGTGTATAGAAAAATGATCAGGTCTGGTCTTGAGCAATTTAGCTGGAGGCCGGAGAGAAGACGCTTAGGAGAGCAAACATTTTCAAGGTGCAACCGGTGACCTGTAACAAGTCAGGGAGATTCATGGCCAGAATGGTATATTTTGACACAACCGTGATTTGATTAAAAGAGAAAGTAATGGGTTTAAACAGTCGCTATGAGGATGTAGCCAGACTTTGTTAGCTTTTTGCAAATTACTTAACAGACCAGTGATGGGACTGGAGATAAGGCTGTGGTTACATATAAAGAAAAGCAAGCTAAATTTGAAATTATGGTAGTGAGATACTAACAGTGGGTAGTGCTTATTCCATTCTTCTTATAACATGTTTCCTTTGAGATGGCAGGATAAGGTAGCACAGAACACGTCCATCACAATCAGATTAGAATTGAGTTTTGTTTTTCTTGGGTTTGAAGAATAAACAGACAAGTTATCATAAAGTCAGTTCAAGTAAACTAATCTCATGGAAGGAATGCTCACCTAAATAAGGTAAATTGAGTCAGAATTCCAAATGACTAGTCAGAAATATGGAAAAGTTTATTCACCACACCCAACTGTTCATCCCCCAAAAGGAGAGGGCTCACTGAGATTCACTAGAGGTTCTGTTCTATTTCTCATATAGTATATCATTCTTTACATTAAATAGGAAGAGGAAAGTCCTGGGAAAGGTCTCTTTTCTTGTGGTAGGCATAGTTAGAACAACAACAAAAACGATAATAATAGTTGAAATTTATATAGCACTTTAATATGTACAAAGCATTATTTTAACCCTTTGATTCAAGAAAGGTACCATCCTGAATAAAAATCAGGTAGCATTATCAAAGGATGAATAACATGAGCAAAGAGTGGTTATTTGAGAGGTACATTTCCTATTATTGTCATCACCTAGAAGACTGCTCGGTACTTACACACAAAAAACACAGTAGCCAAATTCCTTGGAAGTAGAAGGTTAAAAAAATTATTACCCTGATGAGGTAGATAGATATATGGAGAGAGAGAGAGAGAGAGAGAGAGAGAGAGAGAGAGAGAGAGGGAGGGAGAGAGAAACAGACAGACAGATATAGATAGATATACACACATATACACATATACATACACAACCTGATAAAGTGTGTGTGTGTGTGTGTGTGTGTGTGTGTGTGTGTGTCCTGACGATACATACCCAGATACCTCAGGATTTCAGGCAACCAGACTCATAGCAAATGAAGTTAATTTATCTTTTGTTATACTATCATATAAGGATAAGAAATTAGAGATCACAGGGTAAGAAATTAGAGATCAGATCTGTGATATCATTGATCTAAGGAACTCCCAGAAGAGGAAACCCCTTCTACCAGTGAAGGTTGTCACTTTCTCTATCACTAAGTCTTAGAGAATTAGGATACAAAAAGATTAAATGACTTGTCTACAGTCAGACAGTCCAGATGCATAAATTAATTCTTTTTTTAAATAAAATTTCCTATAATTCAATATTCATTTAAAAAAATTTCACACACTGATTTTTTTCCAACTATTAACTGGTCAAAAACACAGCAAATGCTTTAACATGCTAAGTGTCCTATCATTAGAAAATGATAGTGGTAAGCAATTAAGAGTCATGAACTAAACCTTATCTTATTTTTTCTAGATTAAAGGAAGAGGGGCAGTGTCTAGTTCAAATCAGGGACCTTCCCTTGTACAACCACTGAATAAATAGCACTCACTGACCAACAGTATAGTACAACTCTAAAATAGACAGTGAAGTCTGAGGAGAAAGATGCAATATTTGCTGTGGAGAAAAGATGAAGAAACTCTTTTCCATAACATTGTCTATAGACAGATAAGGCTAAAAATGGAGCAAAGGGGAAATCTCCGTTATTGTCAGGGAAACAGTGAGGAGAAACAGAAAGAATAAGTGTTGGTGATTTTATTCTAGAACTAAGGAAGTTTGAGGACATTTGGAAGCTGCATCCCACAACCAATTACCTACATGTTTATGTGTATAAATATAGCATTCATTTAGTAAAAAAAAAAATTCCATTTAAGGCCAATGATCATGAGTTTGAATTCTGTTGCCAGATTTGCCATTGGTTCACTGACTGGGTTCCTGTTTGACTAATTTTTAAGTTTAGCTCATTAGATAATGAGACCATAGAAAGGAGATCATTATTGATGTTACCTGAAAAGTATTTTAAATTCATTAAATGAAAGCTGCTGTTGTGTGTATATATATGTATATATATATAATATATAAAATTATATATATATACACACACATATATAAATGTATGTATGTATATACTATGTCTTCTTTTACTATATGGGAAAACATGTATCTGGTATTTTATTGTTATGACCAGAGCAAAGAACATCACAGATAAATGATCATTTTTCCACTTTTGTGTTCCAGTCAAACATGACTACAAATGGAGATGGAAAACCAATGGGAAAAGAGGCTTCTATCAAATGCATTCATTAAGCCGTTGAATTACACAGGGAACCAAGGAACCATGGCTTCTACAACTGGGAAAACAGCTTTTTAGACCTGTCCTTTTCAACATATGGTGGCTTGAACTTTGACTCTGACTTGGCAGTCTAGAAATTATCTGGGCACATATTGAAGCAAATGATATTAATGAAGATCTACTTTGGTATGTGAGAATGAGAAAATATAAAGGCTTTAAAGGAAAATGATTTACAAGAATGTTTATCCAGTCTCTGATAGCCCAAACTAAAAAACATTTATCTTTGCTTTAAAAGGAAAATGATAAAAATGATTCTGTTTTCCTGTTGCTTCTTTGACTTCCTGTAGGAAATGAGCTAGCTACCACATTGCAAAGGCAACCCCCATACCTGTGCATTTCTATTTTAAGTCTCATCTTAACACCTATGTACCTTTAATAGCTAGCATTTACATAGAGCTTTCAGGCTTGCAAAAGCACTTTACTCACATTAACTCATTTGATCCTTGCAACAACCTCCTCAGATAAGTGCTACTTTAGAGATGGGGGAACTGAGGCACAGAGAGGTTAAGTGACTTGACCAGGGTCACAAAGCTAGTAGGTGTTCAAGGCAGGATTTGAACTCAAGTCTTCATGATTCCAAGTCCTGTGAGCCACCCAGCTGCTTGTTGCCCTCAAACTTTGAAAGAACCTGGGCTAGAACCCAGGATGGATTTCTGGTGTCAAGTCTTCAATTCTGACCATAAATGACAGTCCTTCCCAATTTTAATTCTTGAAGACACCTCCAGTGGTAGGAATGAATACAAAAACAAGAAACATGGAATGGGGGTGAGGTTGGAGTAAGGGGTGATTATGAAAGAAGTACAAAGATAGCAATGGAGAAAAATGCTATGGGGAGGGAAGTCGCCAAAGAAATATCCTCATAGAAAAAGGCCTTATGGCTGTATCACTACTGAGTAGAACCACTGAAACACGAAGGCTCACCCAAGGTTCTCCAGGGTTAGAGCTGTGCCCCATTCCTTGAAGGGGGTAAGAAAGGGATCAGCCCACATTTTTTTTCCATGGTCGGAGACTTTATTTTTCTGTGAGATATATAATTAAATGATAAATGATATTGTGGTCTGCAATATTTCCATTGGCCCTGGTAATAAATCATCAGGACATTGAAATGTCCTGGGTTTTCCAACTACCCAAGCTCACAGCCTCTCCTTTTGTATGGGCAAAACAGTTGAACACAGAGACTCATCTTGGTAAGATCAAGCATTTCTGATCTTCGGCCTTTGCAGGAAAGGATCAGGAGTTCCAAATCGGGCCATGAAGCAGGATTAGCTTCAGCAAGGGCAGTAGAATGGGGTATGAATTCTTCCCCTTATATAACCAGGCTGGCCAGGAAAGTAGTGCCAGGGAAGTCAGGAAGTGATAGATTCTTTAGAAAATCCAGTGGCCAGTAGCAACTCCTTAACCAATGGAATGTGTTTGTCACTCATTGAAGGATTAACCAGTAAAGAAAAGTTGTAAGTTCCATGGGAAACAAGGGCTCAGCTCACTGCTTGAGGCCCCCAAAGATGACCCCAAGGGCTCATTTTCATCCCTCAAACTAACTTAGTGTAGCACTACATGGAACCCGATCACCTGGGTTCAAATCTTGACTTTGTTATTACTATGCTTGAAATGATTTCTATGATCTATTTCAACTCTTACATTCTAGGCTATTAGAATTATAAAATAGAAAAAGATAAGGAAAGGGTTTGATTGTGTGTAAAGTAACTTGGGGATTGGCAGAGGAGCCCAAATTAAATACTTTTATTTCTGGGCCTTTCAATAACCTAAGGCAGAATTCTTTCTTCTGGTTTAGCTGCCCTGATTAAAATGCAAAAATGACCCAAAGAGCAAGGTTCTGCTGCCACAGTTAGGAAGGACACCTAAAAAGGACAATTAATTAAATCATTAATTCAGAATAAAACTTAAATACAATTAGACTTGTCCATTACTATACTTCCCTGCATCTCAGCTTAATGAAATATCCAAGCCTGCCTCTTACCTGCATGTTCCCAATCGTGATGTTTGCACAAGCAGTGGTTTAAAAGATATCGTCAAGGACACATACAGCCAGAAAAACGGGGGGGGCAGGGAAGGGAGGCAGCTTCGGAACAAGAGTTAGGGATGAAAAATATACACCCACACATCCTCGGTATGGCACTGGCACTCATGAAATATTAAAGGATCGAAAGGAAGGAAGGCGTATAGTATATGAAGCAATTCTCCCATGCAGGTTTTATGGAAGAATGTGGACAAGAGTAATACAGGATGTGAACATGTGGTGTGGGTTGAGATTTGTGTCAGTGGGGGAAGTGACCACCCAGAGGAAATCATGGCCCCATTCAAAAAACTCCTCCAAAAACTGAATATACAGGAGGATTTAGTGGATGGGCTTGCTTAGTTTTACTGAATTGCTTCCTCATCCTAACCACACACACACACACACACACACACACACACATGCACGCACGCACACACACCTCCTCTCTCTTTTTTGGTCTTTGTTATAAGGCACAACTCTTTGCATATAAGGAAAATGGAGGGATATATTAGAAAATGAAAGAGATATAAAAAACAAGAGATAGTAATAAAAACTTAAAAAAAGAAAAATCTCCTCTAGGGCCTAGTCCAGTGTCCTGTGCAAAGTAAGATATTAAACAGTGTTGGTTGAAGCTAAAATTGGAGGGTTCTCTCTCTTCTTTTAAATTTTTCAAAAAATCCAACTTTCCCACAGGACCTTTGCCATGTTTGTAGCTGCTGGGAATTGGACAACAGATCCTGCAAGATGCTCCCCAGTTGTATATTGTTCATATTTATTTATTCTTATGCCCATTCCATGTCCCTTTCAAATTGATCCTTCTTAGGATGGGAGCTACTGAAAGGCATGGCATTCCCAGTCACTTTGCTCTATGTGGCAGTTAAGAATCTAATGTATAGGCGGATGTTAATCTTACAAGATAACATATTACCAAAATCTGTGCGGCAGGAAAATGACATAATGGGCCTAAATAACCATGTGATCCTCATAAGGATAAGGCATTTTGTTGTGGTTTTTTGTTTTGTTTTGTTTTATTTTAGTGTACAGAAAACAAAATTGTATTTATTGGCCAACACTTGCCCATGGAACCAAATTCCTTTTGGATAAGCACATGTCAAGTCCCTTCAATGTTTTCCCTGGGACTCTCATATCCCTGGGGTAAGAGAATATTTGTGTATGATTCAGATCAAACATACTTAGAGTGCACCTATCATGTGAAAGACTGACACAAGGGAAATACAAAGGAGATCTAGAGCTTTATTTTGTTTTTACATTTTTAGTCCATTCTCTCACTGTTTTGGGGCTTTACACACAAATTAAAATGTATTGTGATGCAGTGGGGTTATTTCATATAAGCCAAAGTATATATGTTTTTCATCAACTTGGAAAAATATAATCCAAAGGGAAACAATTTTGATGAAGAGGAAAAGAGGGGGTTATTTAAATAAACCCATGTGAGTGCATAAAGAACTCATTAACCAACTTAAATTTTAATCAATCAACAAGTGCTTATTAAGGACCTACTATGTGCCAGGCACTGTGCTTGTGCAAACAAGTATATACAAATCAAGCTACTTATAGGATAAATAGGAAATAAGTAAAAGAGGGAAGGCACTAGAATTAAGAGGGGTTGGGAAAGGCTTCCTGTAGAGGATGGTGCTTGAGTTTTGTCTTAAAGGAAAAGAAGGATTTGATGAGGTGGAAGTAAGTGGGGGATGCATTCCAAGCCTGGGGGATGATGAGTGTAAAGGCAGGGAGATAATATGAAATGTCCTCTGTGAGAAACTGAGAGGCCAATTTGACAACAGTATGGAGAATGGATTAGAGTAGAGAAAGACTTGAGGCAGAGGGATCCATTAGGATGTTGTTGCAATAACCTTGGTGAGGAATGATTAGGGCTTCATCTAAAGTGGTAATTGTGGGGCAGCTAGGTGGCACAGTGGATAGAGCACCAGCCCTGAAGTCAGGAGGACCTGAGTTCAAATCCAGCCTCAGACTGAACACTTGACATTTACTAGCTGTGTGACCCTGGGCAAGTTACTTAACCCCAATTGCCTAAAAAAAATAATAATAATAATAATAAAGTGGTAATTGTATGACTAGAGAAGGAGTCATCTGCAAGGGATGTTGTGGAGATAGAAATATCAAGATCTAACAACTAACTTGATACGTGAGCTGAAGGAAATTGAAGAGAGGAGTGTGAATAATACCAGTGTTACCAACCTGAGAGACTGGAAGAATGGTAATACCTACAGCCAAAAGAAGAGAGCTTGTAAGAGGAATGAGTTCGTAGGGAAAGATAATAAGCACTGTTTTGGGATGTGATAAGTTCAAAGTACTGACAGGACAAACCATTAGAAATTTCCAAATGGAAGGTGCTGATTCAGGACTGAAATTTAGGAGAGAGAATAGGCCTGGATCTATAGATGTGAGAGTGAGAAATGGTAATTAAATCCATGAGAGCTGATGAGGTCACCAAGGAAAAGTGTGTAGAGCCCAGAACAGAGCCATGGGGACCACTTACAGTTTGGGACATGTTAAGTATTACAAGCCAGCAAAGAAGAATGAGGAGGAGTGGTTAGATAAATAAAAGGAAAACCAAGGGGGAAAAAAAACAGAGAAGAAAGAGGATCTAGGAGGAAAAGTTGCACAATCGTGTCAAATGCAGCAGATAGGTCCAGATCAAAAAGATGGAAGCATGGGCAGGTGAGCAATGATGAATACAAAATCATGGCAAGTCCCTAGAATAGCATTAGGAATGCTAAACCTCAGAATGAGCTGAGGCTGGCAAAGAAAGCTAAAGACAATAAAATGGGAATTTGGGTGGGGTTTTTTGAGGAGTTTTGACTATATTGAGGAAAAGAAAAGATCAAGGGGGGATAACTGGTGTTTTGGATGGATCAGATCATAACAAAAGAGAAATAGGCTTTTTTTTATGTTTACTTTGCTTCTATTTTCTCTGTCAAAGAGAATGGCTTTCATTCTGGTCAACTGTAAACAAAAATGGCTTATAGGGAGCTACAGTACTATTTAAGGAAGGCAATAATAATTGCTGTCCTATATGAATTAAAGTCACTTGGCCCAAATCAATTAAATCTCAAGTACTGAAAGAACTGGGAGATTTGTTGTGTTCAGTCGTTTCAGTCGAGTCTGATTCTTCATGACCCCATTTGCGATTTTCTTGACGAAGATACTGGGGTAGTTTGTCATTTCCTTCTCCAGCTCATTTTACAGATGAGGAAACTGAGACAAACAGGGTTAAGTGACTTGACCAGGGTCGCAAAGCTAATAAGTGCCTGAGGCCAGATTTGAACTCAACAAGATGAGTTTTCCTGATTTCAGACCCAGCACTCTGTCCACTGTACCACCTACCTCCTCTGATGTGAGAACTGAGCCACTGTCAAAGATGCTTGAAAGATTGTGGAGAAAAAAAGAACTGCAGAATTGGAGAAGGAAAAAATGTCTTAATTTTTTTTAAAGTATGGTAGGGAGAGAATAGTCTTTAAACTATAGGATAATGAGCTTGACTGATCCCTGACAGATTTCCGAAACAGATTTTTTTTTATTAAAAAAATGACATTGTTAGTGAACATCTAGAAAAGGTGGTGGTAAAAAAGGGAGGGAGGGCCAGGTTAAGTTAGCATTATCTCATCAAGAACAAGTCATACTAGACTAAATTTCCTTTTTTGAAAAGGTCAGTAACCTGATAGATGATGAGAATGCAATAGATAGAGTTTACCTAGATTTAACAAAGCATCTGGGGGAGAGGAGGAAAAGGAAATGGAACAAACATTTATTAAGAGCCTACTAGGTGCTGGGCACTATGCTAAGTACTTTACAGATACCATCTCATTTGATCTTCACAATAACCCTGGGAGGTAGAAGTTATTATGATCCTATTTTACAGTTGAGGAAACTGAGAGAGACAATTAAGTGATTTGCCCAGGGTCACACAGCCAGTAAGTATCTGAGATCAAATTAGAACTCAGGTCTTCCTGACTCCTGGCCCAGGACTCTATCCACTGCACTCTGTAGCTGCCATTTGATAAAGTCTCTCATTCTATTCATCTGAAAAAGACAGAGAAATGTGAGCTGATAATACAATTAGATTAATTTGGAACTAACTGAAATGGCCAAACACAATGAGACACCTTTAATGTTAGATATTTATGACAGGAGGTCTCCCGTGGAGTGTCCCAGGGAGCTGAAACTGGAACTGTGCTGTTCAACATTTCTATCAATAACTTGGATAAAGGCATAGATGACATGCTTATTGAATTTGCAGATTATACAAAGCTGGAAAGGATAGCTAACTTGCTGGGTAACACCCAAAATCCAAAGACCTGAAAAGCTTTTGACAGCCTAGAACGTTGGCTGAACCAAATAATTTAATGGAGGCAAATGTAAAGTCTCACACCTGAATTCAAAAAATTAACTTCATAGCATAAGACTAGGGAGGAATTGTCAGATAGCAGTTTATCTAAAAGAAGATTTGAGGGTTTTAATGAACTGCAAGCTTAATACAGGTAAAAGTGATATGGCAGTCAATGTGATCTTGGGCTATATGGTTGTTGTTGTTGTTATTTTTTAACTTCTGACTGATGAGCAACTATTTTCTCTCTTTCTCACCCTCTCCCTTCCTTGAACAGTAAAAGGAAGAGAAAGAAAGAAAAAGAGAATCTTCATAACAAACAGGCATAGTCAAGCAAAACAAACTCCCACATTGACAATATCCAAAAATATAAGTCTCATTCTACATTTTAAATCCATCACTTCTCTGGCAGGAAGCAGTTAGCGTGCTTCATCTTTGGATCTCTGGAATTGTGGTTTATGGTTGCATCAATTCAATTTATTTGTGCAAAGACTTTTAATTTTTTTAATCATAAATGGTCCATTTTATTTCCTGTTATCTTCTCTATACCTGATTTGGTCATGAACTCTTCCTCTTGTCGTACATCAGGAAGTGTATCTCCCCCATGCTTCTTTAACTTGCTTATGATGACACTTTTTATGTCTAAGTCATGTATCCATTTGGAGTTTATCTTAGTATGTGATGTGAGATGTTGGTCTGTCCTTAATTTCTGCCAGACTGCCTTCCTGTTTTCCTAGTAGTTTTTTTGTCGAATATCAAATATCAAATATGTCCTTTCCCTGGTAGTTGGGATTGTCCCAAACCAATCTGTCAGAAAATGTTTCCGACACCTTCCTCACGCACTCTGGATATCAAATCTATTGAACTCCTCTGGACAGTGGAAGTCTAAAGACAAGAAGAAAAAACCTCTCTATCCATGGTCCCTAAAATAAGGTCCCTATTCTCTCTTGCCTTTCTTCTATTTATGTTTTAGTTTAAAAAAAAAATCATTAGTCAGCTCAGCTTAGTCACACAAGACAAACTGTGTTTAATAAATTAGCTTAATGAATTCCGCAAGTGGTTTGTGAGTGTGGTGTTTCCTCCAGTTAAGGAAAACATTTATATTCTCTTTCTCCCTCTGCTTTTCTTGGCTGTGAGGGTAATCCAGAGGGCAATGGACAGAGTGGGAGGGGGTTTGGCTGTAGGGGAGCTTGGAGGACAGTTCCTTTCTCCCAGGCCAAGTGGGAGAATCCACTTCAATCCCAGGGGAGGGGGAGGCAACCCCGGGTGGCTGGTGGTGGCTGTGTTGTTGGCCTTTGTTTCTCTGTTGTGATCTTTAGCAGCCCGGGGCTAAATGTACCCACCACAGCTTTCTCCAAGCACAGTTCAGTCCTCCCTCCCCTCCACCCCTTCACACATTATACTCTTCCAAAGGGGCCTCTTTAACAGCTCCCCATGAAATAATAATTCATTATGTCTCTAGGAGGGAAGAAAGGGAGTGTAAGTGTCTTGATGGGATTAGAGGAAACCCCGCAGAGATGATTTAGGAGCCGTGATAATTCATTTAATAGGGGCCTGGGGTAAATTGCTAGACAGGGAAATGTAACTGAACCAGCTTAGAAAGGGCGCATTACAGGCCTGTGTAGGATAACTGGCTTCATTAGCAATATTTAAGAGATTTCATTTAAGAATGAGTCATAAAATGCTGTACTATTTTATCCACCTGGTTTGGTGGCCTTTAGCTCCACTCTGTCTGAATATTAAATTTGAGACGGCGCTACAGCAACACATTTTGGAAACTGTTCTTTTGGCTGTTATTTGTATGGTTGGTTTAGTTTCTCGTTTGTTAACCTTTTAAAATGAATATCATTGAAAATGGGGAACTGTACAACCAGAACTTGAAAAGATTAGGGAGAATATAATACCTTGGAAGAGGTTGTTACAAACTGGGTAAAAGACTTAAGTTTTTATTGATCAAAACACAAAAGGCATGGAGAGCTAGTGGGTAAATGGCAAATTACTCTGACAATTCCCGATTTTCATGCAGATTTCAGAAAGTCAGTGCCCAGGGAGAGTCCTGGAGGGGTAGTATGTCAATGACCACAGAACCCTGAACACCAATGGAAAAAACCGACACTAGGCTTCAAGAAAGTTTGGCCTTCTAGGGCCACAGCCACATATCTGACAGACAGATTCTACTTTGTTTCATTTGTCCAACCCAAGCCCAAACAGCCATTTTGGCAAAAACAAGTGCCTTCAGAGAAAGGCTGAGATCAGACAATTTTTAAAATAGAACAATGAAAACGGAATGAAAATAGGAAAGGTGACAGTAATGAGGGCAGTGTAAGATGCAATCTACCAAACCCTTTGAGCAACTGTCCTCTTCTCTTGCCTTTCAACAGGCAGTTGCTGGTGTTGTTTTCAACCAAATTTGAAGATGGCCAAACATCCAAGAAAGGTTACCAGTATTACAATCTAAAGGATTTAAATGAGACCATAGGAGCCTCAACCTAGAGCTGAAGAGACTTCAGAGACTGTTTAGGACTACCCCCTCATTTTTCAGATGAGGAAACAACTGGCTTTCCTTCACATTTTTCTCCCAACTAGTGACTCAACCACTCACTTCAGGGAACATTACATTTTAGCCATTAAGATGTTGCCCAAGGCATTGAAATGTTGAACCACATATATCTGCATACCTTACGTGCTTTTCCTTCAAAAAGAATATGAAGATAATATAAATATAAATATATATTGAATATATAAATAACATAAATTTTAAAAACATATAAACACAAATTTTGAAACACTGGTTTTATAACAGGAAATTTTAATTTTATTATGGTGTCAGGAATATAGTAAGTGTTTAATAAATGTGTATTGATTAACAGAACATTTCAATCATGTAGGGGTCACTTGATGATAAATAGTAGAAACATTAATGAAGACCCAGTAATTAATTCCTGGCTCATGAAAGACAATCTGCAAATTTTTGTTATAAACATATCTTCACCATTTATTGAGTTGGTAGGTGGTACAGTGGATAGAGTACCAGGCCTAAAGTCAGGAAGACTCATCCTCCTGGGTTCAAATTCAGTTTCAGACACTTACTAGCTGTGTCCCCGGGCAAGCCACTTAACCCTGTTTGCCTCAGTTTCCTCATCTGTAAAATGAGCTGGAGAAGGAAATGGCAAACCACTCCAGTACCTCTGCCAAGAAAACCCCAAAATGGGGTCACAGAGAGTCAGACACAGATAAACAACAATAATAACATATTATTTATATTGATCAATAAAACATTCTCATTTGAGAAAAAAAATTGACTTCTTGGATACTCTGCAGACATCTTTATTTATTTGTTTGTTTGTAAATCAATGTTAAATTCTTTCATTTTAACAGGCAACTGGCAGGCCTACATTTACCAGAATTGCTTTGACTAGAGAATTGGCTGTCTGTTAATGACCAACACTGGCTACTTTCCGTGACATCTAGTGTCCCCACACAGTAGAGAAGTTCTCTTTTATAAGGAGTTGTAAACCATTTTGAAATATAGGGAGATCTTTTTCAAATAAAAGACACTAGTCCATCTGCTGCCAGTTCTGTGGACACTGCTAAGCTCTTTATACTCTTCACTAACAGGCCACACAAACCTCAAAGACCGGTTGGCTTTCTCATAAGTCCTTTCACAGTGACCTCAGGCTGATGGCTTTTCTACATGATTCCCTTTTGTGGAACCTAGCTAGTACTGGTCATTAACAGAGACAGTCAGTCCTCTGCAAAGTAAAGATATTGATTTTACACAAGACTTCCATGTTACAAACTTGTAGGCTATTACAGTTGGAAGAAATCAGTCATGTCCACCTCGTGACCCCATTTGGCATTTTCTTGACAAAGATGCTGGAATGGTTGGCCATTTCTTTCTCCAGCTCATTTTACAGATGAGAAAACTGAGGCTCAGGAATTCAGTTAAATGTCAGCAGCAGAGCTTGATTCCATAACTTTCTATGGTGTAGATCCTATGGTATGGAAGCCAATATTTTCATGAGATCATAGATTTAGAGCTGGAAAGGACCAAAGGATTTATCTAATCAAACCCCCTCATTTTACTGAGGAGGAAACTGAGTTCCAGAGAGGCCTAGAGTGCCCAGGATCACACTGCTCATAAGTAACAGAGCTGGTATTTGAACCCAGGCTCTCTGACCCTAGATCCAATGTTCTTACCACTACACCACCTTCTACTCCTTAAGTAATATGGAAGGTTAGAGTAATTTCAAAGCTCAGTGAAAATGCTACAAGCACGCCTTTATTGAGCACTTTCATGTTCCTGGTTGTCAAGCTAAAGAGAGGGACACAAGTCTAAGCACTGAACCATAAAAACCAAATCAACATATACACACTTTGCCAACTACAGCTATGGAAAAGATGGCACAATCAATACTGAGAAGCCATTGAGTTGGGAGGATAAAATTGCAGGAAAGAAATAATATTAAAGCAATTAGAATGAAGAGAGCCCAGCAGAAGCTGCAAGAGTAACATCCATGAGGGCACAGACCAAAAGCTAAATCTATAGCTTTTTAAATAAAAATCATAGTTTACTCCAAACAACTAGTTACTTCGAAAGCATTGGTTTTAAGTGATTATCACATTTAACCACTTTTTTTTTGAGCCTGGACTTCCCTATCTCTAGTTTGCCCCACCATTGGCAGTGTGGTGGTCCTACACTCCTGGCTGAAGCTCAGAACTCCAGAGCTCAAGAGATCCTCTAGCCTTGGCCTCCCCAGTAGCAAGGGTTACCAGTATGTCCCACCAGGTCCATGGAACTACTGCTTTTTCCAAAAACCAACTCACAGATGTAGGATTGTTTTTGTTCTCTGGGGCTTGGGGGCAGGGCCAGACTGATGATTTCCTAAGGAATTTCTCCACCAATCTAGATCACATCAATTTATCTAAAATTTCTAGGTTTAGAGACTTGCCCCCAGGCTTAACTTGCCCTAGGTTAAGTGATTTGCTTAGTCTGGCAGCCAGAATGTGTCAGAGGCTGAATCTGAACCCAGACCTTCCTGGCTCCAAGGCCAGTTTTCTATCTAGTATTCTCTTAGCCTAGGCCAAATGTAGTTTTTAAAATACTACTCCTAAAAAGGTTCTATTTTTCCAGTGGTACATTCTCAGTATATGTTTCCTCCCATTTCAATTAAAATAAAATATAAAAATATAAGTTAATTCTTTTTAAATGTCTTCATGATTCAGATACTAAATGATCTATTTTGGAAAAAAAAGGTTTCTGTGAGATCCCATTATACGAGCAATAAATCATATCATCTCTATCATCTTCTACTTTAATGGAAGTATCATTAGCATCTTGGAGAAATTTTCCTCTCTTAGGTTTTCCTCTAGGAAATCAGAGTCTCTGAGTTAGAAGGGATCTTTGAGGCTGTATGGTCCTATTCTCACTTGAACCATAATTGCTTATAAACTGTAGACCTTACTCAATGCAATCACCTATCCGTGTAACCTTTACCTGAATACCCAAATCCGCTGAAATCCAATAAAAACTTACAGATTAACTATCCCTAAAGTCAAAGTCCCTCCACTTCAAGATGACAAACTGAACCACAAATTGATCTTACACTGTACCCTCATATCCTCTGGACAGCTCCCAAATTCTATCCAAATTTATTAACTCCTTCAGAAATTAAATGAGACAATAATCATAAAGTGTTTTGCAAACTTTAAAGTGTTATAGAAATGCTAACTTTCATTTTTATTATTACTATTACCATGTAACAAACAAACATGAAATGTCAACTCAACACATTAAGGCTGTAACATCACATAATCAGATTTCTTTCTTTAAAAAGAAAAATACCAATCTTCTAAGTAGTAAGAATAAATCCACACACCTTGGTTTCTGCCATGCTATTCTCCTTCCCCTCTTCCCCAAACTCCCATCAAAGTAATAACTTCTATTTAGCAATTACTTTTGATTTTCTTCTGTGTGAAGTTTGTATATTTAATATATTTCCCACCCCTAGTTAAAAATCAAAACTGAAGGTGATAAGTACTGCATTTTATCCAATTAATTTTCAGTCACACAGTGAGTATTTTTCACAACTAATTAATATGCATTTGTTTTAGTGACCTAGTTATACACAACCAGTAAGTACCCTATGACAAATTTGCAAAGGCAGCCCTAATCTTACACAGTCACATTTCTATTTAAAAGTTGTTTTCAACAGTCTAGTATCCATAAATTTGACCTCCTGCCTTTTTCTTGAATCTAGGTCAAGTGGCTGTCCCTGTTGCACCATCAACCATCAGGATATTCCATAAAAATCAAGTATATCTTTTGTTTGAAACATACATTATAAATAGATGTATAGATGGAACAGATATTGAGAAAAGGAATGGTAAAGATTATGAATATTAAGATTTATATTAATCTATAAGCCTATTAAAGTACAGTAAAACCTGTCCTTCAGACCACCTTTTTAAAGATATCACCTCCCTGATGGGACCACTAAATTTCGGGCCAAATTATTTTCCCATAAAGAACAATGAAAAGAAAATGATTATATTAAGACTACTTCTACTATGGTTTCTTTTCATTGTTCCGCCAAAAATGATTCCAAACAGTAAAATAACATTGATTTTGACCTTGTTAATGAACCTGAAGAACTTCCAGGAATACCTGAACACAGGTTTCCATTTTTAACAGGGAAAAATGGACAATATGCATCCCATTTTCATCAACATGAGCAGCAGGTATGGGGAATTTCATTGGTATTCCAGAGATGTCGCTTATCTTGATCTCACTAATGTTCCGTAAGGGTTGCAGTGTGGAATTTTCTTTGTGCCAAATGCTGGAGATGATAGTGTGATTTGTAAAATATTGAAGAAGCCTTCAAACAGAGAGACTTATTGTAATTCATTTTGGTTAAAAGGATTTTCACATACTATTTTATTGAAGGGATTTTCCATTTTCCAAATGCCATTCTCTCCAAGGGAATATCTTCCTCTCCTTTGGCCTCATGAAGCCCCTCTGAATAGAATTCCTCTGTGATCCATTCTCCTTGAAGGGCAGCTGGGTGGCACAGGGATTGAGCACTAGGCTTGGAATCTGGAATCTTCCTGAGTTCAAATCTGGCCTCAGACACTTCCTACCTGTGTGACCCTGGAAAAATCACTAAACCCTCTTTGCCTCAGTTCCTTATCTGTAAAATGAACTGGAGAAGGAAATGGAAAACCACTCCAGTATCTTTGCCAAGAAAACCCTAAATGGGGTCATGAAAAGTCAGACACAATTGAAACAACTGAACAACAACCATTCTCCCTTAAAGTCCCTATGAGCAAGGCCTGGTTATCTTAAACACTTTCCTCTTCCAGTACTTCCTTAGGTTAGTCAGAATCCACTGGGACACATGGGCTAGTAGCTTTTTGGGTTATATTCCCAGAGACTAAGCTGGGTACTTGCAATAGATAATTCATGCCATAGGTCTGGATTTCACTTTTCTTTTAAGAAATCTATAGAATTCAGCTTGGCTGGTTTTCCAAATCTACTCAATATTCACCTAATTAGTAAGATCTATTTCAAATTTGTTGTCTATTGAGAAGGTGTTAAACTGCTAATAACTCTTTGAATTTTCTTGGCATAAATGACCAGAAGCCATTGCAAAGAATGTATCTTGTAGAGTTGGGGTTTTCTTTTAATGGGAAACATAAAGTAGAATATTAAATACTTATGACTATCTGGAAAGGGCCCCAAAGGCAATTCTGAACATCCAGAAGTCATACTCAACTTTCAATCACTAGATCTGGCTGCTGCCAGTTCTTTTGTAATTTCTCCCTGCCTCTGTGGCATCATCCCCTCCTTTATCCCCTTCATAATGTCCCCTTTCTCTCTGTTATTAACTCTCCAGGATGTCTTTCTCCATGCCCTGTCCTCATTCAAACTTGTCTCCTTGCCATTGGCCAGGCATGCATCCCTTCTAAACTTGGGCACCATTGTCTGTTCCACCATCAACACTTAATCTTCTAAACGAAATGAATATTCTTGGATTTACTTACCAGGACCTGGAGCTTGGCGGGAGGAAAAAGGAATGGCAGGGGAGGAAGGGTATAATTTTGGACCAATCTATTTTGGATCTCTATAGATCCTAGATACATAGGATTTAGGTTTAGAGGGGAGCTTAGAGACCATCTCATTCAACTGTATCATTTTATAGAAGAAACAGAGACTCAAAAAATGAAGTGATTTGCCCAAATAACAGGTAAAAGTTAACAGTCTGATTCAAACCCAGGTCCTCACCCCCAGTCCTGTGCTCTTTGACTATACCATGCTGGTTTTCTAGATAGACTAACTTGTCATACACTCATAGGATCATACATTTAAAGCTAGAAAGGATTATTCCAATCAAGTCAACAAGAATTTATTAAGTCCCTACTAATAGCACTTAATAGTCAAGTCAATAAGCATTTATTAAGAGCCTACTATGTGCCAGGCTCTGCGTTAAATGCTGGGGATACAATGAAAAGAAAAAAAAATCCCAGCTCTCAAGGAGCTCACAGTGCAATAGGAAATACTACAGCAAACAACTATGTGCAAACAAGATATTTACAAGATAAATTTCAGATAATCAGTAGAGGGAAGGTGTGGATATTAAGGGATCTAACGCCCTCATTTTGCCAATGAGGAAATTGAGGCCTGGAGAGGATTAATGACTTGCCCAAGCTCCCACAGTAAATGGAAGAGTGAAGTACACTATTGGCTTAGAACATGGGAGACCTCAGCTTTTACTTCAGTGAATTACTGGTCTTAGTGCTGTGTGTCCTTCCTCCAGTGGGACGGATTATGACCTGTCCATACCTTCTCATCCAAAATCAGGCAAGTTGCTTCTTCTCTGGGACTCAGTTTCCTCATCTGTAAAATGAAATAGTAGGACTAGATCAGGGATGTGCTGGTAAATGTTTAACAACTGACTAGTGGAAGGGGCGGGGGGAAAGGAATATAAAAATGATATACTTTAAAGCTTAATCTGAATTGTTAACATGTTCTCCACAACTTTCTTAAATCCGAACAATAAATAAAACAATAAATCAAGCCCTGATTTGCAGTTTGTTGATTTCTGAGGTAAATGCACTCATACCAGACATTTAACAACCAGCTTTCCTGAGCAGGTAAGATCAGGTTCCAGCACACACACTTCTGGACTAGGCAGCTTCTAAGGTCCCTTTCAACTTAATGTCTATGATCCCATGACCTACTCAGCTTTCTGTGGGCCTTCCTTTGTGTCTTTTTAAGACTGTAGGAGCACCTGATCTGTGCTTCTGTTATTGCCCATTCTCCTAGATGAATAGGCCTGCACACATTTTCTGGATAATATCTTTCATGTCACTTCTCATGTACAAGTTCTCAGCAGCACGTTATGGCCTACACCAGTCCCTCTACTGTCCTTTGAGTGACCTAAAATTTTCATTCTTCACAGTTAGTAGTGTTCTGTGACTCAGAGATCATGGAAGATACTCTGTGAGAAAGAAAGAAAGAAAGAAAGAAAGAAAGAAAGAAAGAAAGAAAGA
>NW_020954550.1:3165568-3171982 GCF_900497805.2 Vombatus ursinus
ACAGAGAGGATGCAATGGATACAGTCCCAGGCCTGGAGTCAGGAAGAACTGAGTTCAGACACTTACAAGCTGTGTAACCCTGGACAAGACACTTAACCTCTGTCTACCTCAGTTTCCTCAGCTATAAAATGGGGATAATAATAGCACCTACCTTAAAGGGGTATAATAAACAATGCTGCCAAGCAAATATTTCTGTAATCCTCTTTCTTTTCCTCTATCTATACTCAGGTAGAACTATACTCAGGATATTTTTATAAATATGGGTATAACTTCATAACTTCAACTCACAGTGGGAAAAGGACTGGATTCCTTGCACTATACAAAAAGAAGACTAGTTAAGAAACATTTTCATTTTCCCTTTCTTCTGTGCCTGATAGAGGGAAATGTAGAATGTTTCTTCCCATAAATTTGTGATATTTCTTAGGTTCATGCTGTTGGAGTTAAAGTTAATAGAATTAGGGAGAAGGCTTTTGAGGGGAGGCAATGTGGTATAACAAGAAGAGTCCTGGATATAATAATAATAACAATAATAATATTTATAAAGCACTTTAAGGTTTATAAAAAATCTCTTTTTATCCTCATAATGACCCTGGGGTAGGTGCTATTATTATCCCCATTTTACAGATGAAGAAACTGAGGCAGGCAGAGGTTAAGTGATTTTCCCAGGGTCACAAAGCTAGTGAGTGTCTGAGGTTAAATTTGAACTCTGTTCTTCCTGACACCAGTTGCAGCACTCTGCACTGCTCCAATTAGTTGAATTAAAATTCTGCCTCAGTTATTTACCAACTGTGTGACCTTGGGCAAGTCACCCAGTCTCTTTGAGCTTAGATTCTTCATCTATGAAATGAGGGTAATAATGCTTACGGATTTAGAGGTCTATGTGAATGCAGATTTTTTTATTAGAGTCAGTTCTTTTTTTTTTTTTTTGAACTGGAGAAGAAACCTGACTGATGTGCCCTCATTAGGTCAGGAAAAAACATACTTTTTCTTTTCTTTAATAACCTTTAAGTATGACAGACTTAAGGAGTCATTTGTACTACCAGTTCATCTCCGAGTGATAAATTTTTAAATTGGGGGGGGGGGGTGCCGCACAGCAACTCCCTCAGGCAAGGGTGGCCTTGAGGCCACATGTGGCCTTCTAGATCCTTGGTGTGCGGCCATTTGACTGAGTCCAAGTTTTACAGAACAAATCCTTTTATTAAGAAGATTTGTTCTGTGAAGTTTGGATTCAGTCAAAAGACTGCACTTGAGGACCTAGAGGGTCACATGTGGCCTTGAGGCTGAAGGTCGCCCCCCCCCCCCCCCCCCCCCCCCGCCAAAGCATTAGAGGGGTTGTGGTCTGAATCAGGGAAAGGAATGCCCACACCTAAAAAAATCACAGCTCTTTGAAGTCTATTGAAGTATGAGTAATAACCTCTCTAGCCCCCTGTGCTGCTCACACACACTCATCTTTAAGGGAGACTGGTTAATGAAATACTCACATGGTGTAAATAAGTATTTTAAATCAGTCATTAATGCTTTTCTTGCTTAACCATGGTCTCACATGTTCTCACAGAGAGTACGGATAATTAATGTCACCAAACTTTATCTTACCTGGGAGTTTCAACCTTTTCCCCCATGAAACCTTTTACTGGAGCAGCTAACAAGTGATAAAATTGGCCAATTTGAGCTTTTTTTCTCCCTCCCTGCACAGCCTGATGGAGAAACTAGGAAGAAGCCAAATGGCAGACATAGCAGGAGTTTAATGCAAGAATCCAGGGCAGGAATAATATGAAATCTGGATAATCAGCTCCTGAATAATTGAGAGTTGGCACCATTTTTTAAACCTCTATTCTGCTTTAAAAAAAAAAGCTGATATATTGCTTCTAAAGAGGTATGGGGGGGAGGGAAGAAATACATTACAAATTCTTTTTTTTTTTAATTGTGGAAAATCCTGCATACACAAATTAAAAACAAAATCCAAGCATTTTTTTTTAAGAGGAGAAAATGAGAAGCAATATGGTTTAGGGAGAATACTGGGTGTGATAACGAGAAAATCTAAGTCCACATCCTACTTTCAACACTTAGTAGCTATTTGCCTATGGGCAAGTCTATGTGCCTCAGTTTTCTCATTATAAAATGAGAATAATACTACCTATAGCCCTCGGGTTGTTGTGAGGCTGAAATGATAATAATGTATCTAAAGTACTTTGTGAACTTTAAATCTCTACATAAATGTTTTTAATTTGACAAAGTATGATATAAAAAATGTGTAATTAAAGTGACATTGCTCCTTTCTTTAATAAGTTTACTAACGTATTCAAGTTCATAGCTCATGGAAGGGATGGACTTCAAGGGTCATTTAGTTCAACCCCATTTTACAGTGGAGGAAATTGAGGCCCACAAAAATTAAATGACTTGCCCAACATCACAAGTGATACAAATAGGAGAGAATGGATTTGAAACCAAGTCTTACTTTACAGGAACAGAGAGATACATTAGTAACATTTTTAAGACTTGGTCTTTAGAGCGCATGTAGGCAAATCCTTTAACTTCTCTAGGCCACTATTTCCTCCTCTGTAGAATGACTGGGGTGAAAGGAAGGGAGAAAGAGGAAAGAGAATGGAACTGAACTCAGTGTTCTCCAAGGGCCCTTCTGCTGACTCTTGTTTGGTATGCATGGTAATTAGGATTTATAAATTATTTTCTCCTTTGAATCCTCGCCTTTCCAATAACTATATATGTGTATATATATATATATATATACATATATATGTACAGATATACACATGTATATATTGGGAATTTCTCAGAGAGCTTCAGGTGTCAAGCGATATTTGGGTTTTGTTCAGTATTGTCATTCTAGTAGAGCGTTAATTTCGATTTTCATGCTCTAGTCAGCACCTTGGCTGTCCTTTGAGTTTTACACTTGAATTAAAAATACATTGGATTCATCAAGCATATTGTTAGTAAAATGAATTTGGGACTTCCCTGTTGCAGATCCTGTTTTATGATTTTACTGATGGCAAATGAACTTAGGGTTTGCAACTTTTGTAACTGTGCCCTGCCAATTCCCCCCCACCCCATACTTGAGGCAGTAAAATAAGCTCTATGTGAATAGCTATTGGCCTATTTTCAATGCTGAAAATTGATTTGATTCCATTAGCCAAATATGCAGATAGCAATATCACCATTTTCTGAAAATCCATTAAATGGAGAGGCACAGAGGGCCAGCTATAGCAGCAAAAGAGGAGAAAATGGTATTTCCAGGTAGTCCAAGAGGATCCACAGCCAGATTATGTCTTCAAATCTCCACCATTAAAACAAAACAAAAGCAAGCAAGCAAGCAAACAAACAAACCTCAGCCACTGAAAAGGAAGAATCTCATAATACAAGAGAAATAAGAGAAATCTGTACCAAAGTCCATTATATGGTGACACAAAAGCAATAAATCATATGTGTATGAAAATCAGAAGCTCTGAGCTTTAGAGAGAGTTGTGCAATTGACAATCAAATGGAGCTTAAAAGGAATTACGAGGTTTTCAGCTAAAGTCTTGAAATAAAGAAAGTCATATTTTACAGAAAAAATTGCAAATGTCAAGATTAAATCGTAAGACTTTGCACCATTGAGCCTACTAGCTAGCTCTACAGCTTCTTCAGTTCTTAACACAGGGAAAGACCAACTTTCATGCTCAATAAAACTTAAGAACTTTAGAAATACATTTAGGAACATAATTCATGTATTTGTGACTCTTTTCCTCCCTAAATGGCTAATTGTAGAAGAAAAATGAGTGAGCATAAGAACTTCGTGGATGGTAACCTATTCCTCCATTTGTTTTAGACCATGCTTAGCATAGTTGTGTTTTTCAGCTAGGGCTGTTGCCAATTTCGTCATTTAAGGGAAAGGGGGATCTGGGGAATAAGAAAGGAAGCTATCAGCCCCATCGCTATCCCTTCCTAGCCTTCAGAGAATGGAGCAGGCAGCATCTAGCTCCCGGAGCAAACAGCCCAAGCAGCCAACCCCATACATACACAGCCGAAAACCTGGAACCCAGCTGCCCAAACCGGTTGCTCCAGTCCAAAGCCAGACAGGTGGCAACCCAGATTGAATCTGGTGTTGGGGGAATGATTTGATTCGCAAACAGGGTTATTAAATTTTATATGAAGATACAGGTGAAAGTCACAAGATCCTGGAGAGAAAGACCTTATTCACATAAATTTATCTTAATAGCTGCGAATTCGGGAGCATAAAGCAGAAAAAAAATTAATGGAATGGCATTTCACCTCCTCTGTCTATCTGCTCCACTCGACTCACACGCACATAATATGCGCGCACACACATACATCAACTACTGCCACTAGCGGGATCGGGCCCCCGAGCAGGAGGAGCCCGGAACATTGATCTGAGCGGGTTTTGACATATAAACTCCAATTTGGCCCCAAGTCACTGCAAGTGGACACTGCCACCAACAGCTCTGACACCGGGTTATTTGTTGTTGCTGTTTGCTGTCCCTGTTTGCACATTAATCCAGTGACAATTAGGTGTCAGCGAGCGTTGTTTCTGCTTTGCTGATAGCCTTGGGCTCTGCGCTTGAAGCCCTAATCAGGAGTGTAAACTCTGCTATATTTCAATTTGGAGAAGCGCTCTTCCGCTAAGAGGCCCCTGGCACTGCGATAAATAAAACGCCTATTTACTCTATTGCCACACTTAGACATCTAATGCACTTACTACCAGCCCCCTAATCATAGCCTACAGTTAAAACTGCCTATAAATCACTCCATTCTCATCCTGCACATTAGTGAAGCCATTTTCCCCAAACCCCACAATGAACACTGTTTCCTTTTCTTGTTAGTCAAAAGCTAGATGATTTTTATTAGGTTAAAGACGAGTTCACAGATGGTAAATCGCGTGGAGAGAAATGAGCTGGAGAGTTACACGGACTCAGTGCGGGACACGCCGCCCCAGCTGGGTGTGGGGGTGGGAGGTTGAACGAGAAGAGGGGCCAAGAGGTGGCTCCCGAAATCGAGGGGTCTTCCTTCCTCTGCCCTATCCTCAGACCTCCAGGATCATGCCTCAACCTCCTCAGCGTGGCCCCTAAACCCACTTAGCACTAGGGGAGCTGCAGCCAGGGGCCCTCCCCGCGAAGAAAAACTCTCAGCCCCTTAGGACCCTTCCTTTGCCCCGCCCCCCCCGCCCCCCCCCCCCCCCCGCCCCCAACCATTTCTGCAAACCCCAACGGGTCCCTACTCCCTCCCGGGGATGCTCCAGGGTCAGCCCAGGGGTGGGGCTGGGGGGCAATGGAAGCAGTGAGAGAGGCCCTAATCTTGACTTTCCTTATAATGTCCCCTTCCCCACTGCCATCACCCCTCCAACACCCAAATTACAAAAATAATCCTTAATCTCTTTAAATATTTCCATATGACTACTGCTCTGAGCTCGGGAGCCCGCTGAAAAGGCGAGAGCCCCAGAGCGGCGTGGTCCCCCGGGAAAGCGTGTAAACAAAGCCCGGCTCCCGAGCCCTTGCACCTAGCTTTCCTTTTCAATTCTTCCCGGGATCTCAGGTGGAATTAGAAGGATTAAAGCAGCGAGTAAATGAGGCGAGTGTGCAAAATGACTCCTTTCTGAACCAAACGGCAGGTTCCGTGCTGGGGAAATGAGATGCACATTTAAATCTCATCCATCCACCGCCTGCGGCCACCGCCATGTACCTGCCTACTTAGCCCAAGGGTTAATTAATTGAGGCTTCAATGCACTATTGCAAGAGCATTATTGCATTTGATACTCTACATCTGTGATTTAAAACTCTTTCAGTCCCTTGTCAGCAAGGGAGGGTTTTTAACTAGGAAATTAGCATTCAGATAAGGGAACGCTCTATTTGCTTCTGAAAGGAAGGAAATATTAAGGATGCTGGTGCACAAACCGAGCTGTAATATCCCGTCCCATCCTGGAAAGAGTTCCTGGACCCGGGCTCCCTGGAGAGAAGCGCCGTGCGGGCGAGGGGGGACCAGGCCTCGGTGCACATGGCACTGGGAGGGGAGCTTGGGGCCTGTGGGGAAGGAGGTGACAGCGGGTGGGGGGAGGAGAGGGGGCGGGATGGCACCTTCACGGTTTCACCAAGCTGTTGGGTCTTGTTATCCTTAGCAGAGTCCAATTATATTTTCCTCCGCTGCTCTAAGGATCTGATGCTTTTTTGCATGCGTTGCCACGTTGCTTCAAACGCTGTCATTCTGACTTCCTCACCAAGTTCAGGTATTGCCAGTACAGTACATTAATATCTTAAGAGAAGTAGGGGGTGTTCAGGCCTTCCTCTTAAGAAAGCTTAAGAAAACAAAATCAGGCACCATATGCCCCCTGCCTCACTCCAACTGAAGGTGTGATTTTTGATGCAGGAAGGAAGGAAGGAAGGAAGGAAGGAAGGAAGGAAGGAAGGAAGG
>NW_020954550.1:3171992-3191461 GCF_900497805.2 Vombatus ursinus
AAAGAAAGAAAGAAAGAAAGAAAGAAAGAGAAAGAAAGAGAAAGAAAGAAAGAAAGAAAAAGAAAGAAAAAAGAAGGGACGAAAGAAGGAAGAAAGAAAGTATCAACATACCAGATTCATTTTAAGTACTAAATCAGAGGGACAGTAAACTATAATTTAAATATTCTTACTCTCTTAGAATTTTTCCAGTAGTTTCAGGTGAATGATTTCCCCACCTTTACACAGCCCTGGAGAAGGCAGAGTGGTCTAATGGAAAGAATGCTTGATTTATCAGTTCAGATTCTGATTTTGTTATTATATTACCTTGGGTGGGTAAGTTACCTAACCCCAGTTTCCTCAACTGCAAGTGGAAGGGGGTGGACTAAATGATGTTTTCTCTAAATTTCCTCTCTTTTCAGCCCTGAATCTCACGATACTATGAAGCATGATTGGTCAAAGACAGGACTATATCCTCACCTCTGAACTTGAATTCCAAATTGAATAGATCTCTATAACTTTTTAATATACTTGATCAGTCAGTTGTATTAATGCTTTTCATCCAGACGCATTTAACTTTCAGGGGCTAATGCACATTTTGAAACATCCCTTTTATTCTTTGTTAATAACAAAATAAGCAAAGTGCCAACTGAGAAAGGAACCTTTGGTCCTGGTCACCATCTCCCCCATAATACCAATGAAATACTATGTGTTTGTATATAAAGGGTGGAGGGAGGAGAAGCATGGAACCTATTTAGCACCTTACCATATGGAATGAGCTGTAATCTCTCTATGTCGAAACTACCGAACCATGGGACCTTAAGTAGTCAAAATGTCATTACTCACAATGGGATTTGGCTGACATACCACAGGTAACAATCTGTTCTGGAAAAAAGTTCTGTGGGATCTTATCAATCATGCAAAAACTTTCGACCTTAACTTGATAGTTCTTTTTTTTTTTCTTCTCTTTTCTGTCTTTCTTTTTAAAGATGTCACTCATCTAGTGCCCTGTAGTCCCCAACCAATTCTGGCTTAAGGTTCTGCTTACAGAATTAACAGTTAACTCAGAGGCCTCTTCTGCAAGGGCTCTCATTATCTGCCTAGTTAAGTTTCATGTCTCTGTATCTCCTCATCAGCAGTAACAAAAGGACTTCCTTTTAGGGACTGTTTGTAGGCAATAGCTAGAAACAATAGATGATCTATATACTCTTTCTTGGTTTCTTGGGTTGGGGTTTCTTGGTTGTCCATCTTCAGATTCTCAGTCACAGTACCAAATCTAAGTATTGCCTTGGTTCATTCCATTCATATGGGCCAAGGTCTATAAACTTGCTATGTGCCCAACATTTTTAGTATCACACAAAGCTTCTAGCCTCTGAACTCAGTCTCATTGGTGGCAGTCACCGTTTTGCTACCACTCAGAGAGACCAGATCTTTTCCATTATTTTAAACCTATTTGATATTACCCTTTAAAAGTGTGAAAGCTGAAACTTAGCTCTGTCAGCTTTGCTCCTTTTTTTCTACACTGCTCATGCCAGTTTGTTATGGGAAAGCTTTCCTCCCTGACTCCTGGGCAACTGGCACTGGGGTCTTCATAACAAAAGAGCACCATAGGAAGAGAGTGTTGTGTTTTGTAAGTGAAGAAACACCAATAACTCAATAGGTTCTGAAGACAAACAAGATAAAATGGTGAAATGTTGTGAATCTACCAGCCTTGACAGTTATCCTTTGACTACATGGCAATACCAACCTTCCGAGAAGACCACGCTTCCACAACCCGAATCTAGAAAGACTTGCAATTTGGAGCTGGGGGTGGGGAATGGTTTCAAGGACCTGTTACCATTATTTAATTGCTTAAAGTTCTGTTATTTGTGGTGCCTAGGAGTAACTCTATAGTTTAGTGTTTGTTTCTTATTCTAATACCACTGAATATGAGTACCCTGCTCACACCCAAGTTTTCATAGGGTCATGGTTTTAGAGGTGGAAAGGATGTTCCAGGTAAAATCACCTCAGGTTTTCAAATAAGTAAACTGAGGCCCTGGAAGTTCAGGGATTTGTCCAGAGTCACAGAGCTAGTCCTCTGATGCCAAAACCAGAATTCTTTCCATTGCTTCATGCAGGATCCAAAATTCTAAAAATGAGAAATTTAAATTATTTGGAGATATGGTTCATTTATCAATTATGATAATCAAAGAGCTCTGAGTTTCTGGGGTTCAGACAGGACAACTAGCTATGAGTGGGGCCTTCAATTCACTTCCCCAACTGACCAGGAAGTGATTTTTAGCCAATTACTCCTAGATTTCACACACACACACACACACACACACACACACACACACACACAATGACAAGATTCACACCAAATGTTGACATTTGCCCTGGATTTTGCAGGTTTAGGAACAAAATGACATGTGCCCACCTTTTCCTCTCCCTTGTAAAATAATTCATCAGGGACTGAATTATCCCATATTCTTCCCTTCCCCTCTCCCCCTACTATTACATCATGCAATGCCATGCCTATTAAGAGAAGTTCAATAACAAACTCCAAGGAATTTTTTTGAATTTCTCTTAATTGCCTTGAGATTTTGTTGCATCAAGTATTTCTCAAATGATTAGGTCATAGTCTGCTGTTTCAATGCTTTTTACTTTATTTTAAAAGTGGATCACAACTGTATATGGAATAACAGATCGGCCTACAGAAGTTCCTGCCAATGGACATAGGGGAGGAATGAGGGCAAAGTTCTCAGCTGCCACTGATGGATTATTGACTGCATAATCATGATTGCACCCCGTAATCTCTGCCAAATGGGTATCAGTAACTGACTGGCAGCTTGGTGCTAAAGAGAATCCCTCCCCACCCCAATCCCTCACTGGTTCAATTGAAGACAAAAGCATGTTCTGGCTTTCTGACAGGACCAGTTTCATTCTCATGAAAGGGGCCAGTTGGTTAATCCCAGACAGCCAAAGTTCTCTTTCTGTAACAATTCCACTTTAGGGCCTGTGCCACAAGGCAAGGTGCCCATATGGAAATAAAAGGAGCAGATTTCTACCTTCTAGGGGACCTGTGTGAGAGAGATCCTCAGGCAGAGGGCTCAGCTTCCTGGAGAACTAAGCCAATGCTTCATTTATCTTGGAGAAACACTGCTCTCTTGAAAGTCTCTAAATGTCTTCAATTGTGGCTCAAGCCAGAACCTCAGAGTTTTGCCACACCCTGTTGATTAGCATCTTTCTGATATCATTTAATTTTCCCTTTTTCTCCTCTGGCAACATAGGATCAGGATTTTTTTTTTCAGGTTTTATGCATAAGGGAAGAAAGTAAATTCAAAGCAATTATTACAGAAGGGCATCAAGTATAAAAATACATCAAAGAAATTCTATTCACAGTAATTTAGGCAGTTCTCCAGTTCATTAAATCTACCTTGAGTTCCTTGCCCCTTCTTTCTCATCCCCACCTCATCCTTAGGTCAGAGTTAGTTCAGGGACGACTGTGTATGGTCACCATCTTGGTGTGGAAAAGTCATCCATGTGCCCTTCTTTACTCCTAACTTACTTGCCAGATTGACACCTTCCTGCTTCTGTGGGGGTGGCTCCATTCTACTTCTGAATCCCTAGTTTTATTCTATTGGCTAGTTTTAAGAATCCATGCCAGACCCTCAGACTGAAATTGCCATCCCTTTCTTCTGTGAGCCTAGGTTTCAGTCAACATAATTCCAAAATCCAAGACAGTCTTCATTAACTAAATCACTGCTCCCCTTCATTCTGCCCCCAAGGGCCAGTTTGGGTAGAATGGAGTGAAGGGGATGCCTCCAAGCAAGTAGGCACCTACCAAGGATTAAGGATTCTATATAAAATAGGATAAGAGATATCTGGATCTAATCCCACCCTGTATGTGAATCTCTCTTGATTTTATCAACAAGGTTATGGGTTAAAGATAAGTTAAGTGGTGATATTTAGTTTCTTCTTCCCTTGGAAATAAGCTAAAGAAACCCACAGTTCATCAGACAATCATCAGATACCAATTATTTCCTGTCACCGCTTCTAGTTGGATTTGCAGTATTGACCTTGAGAATATCAATTTCCCAGGTAAGAACCAAAAGTGATTTACCTGATATCTGATCATTTTTGTCCCAGGGATGGAAGTGAATTAGATTGATTATCCATAACCTCTAGGAGACACCATTAGCAAAAAAGGAAGAGGAGACTGCATGTAAATAGTTCCTAGAAATAAATGAACCTAAGTAGGAGTAATTTCAAAAGGAGGGTTTCTTAATCTATTATGCATGATGAAATGTGTATGTAAGTATTTTGTGGGGTTTATTTGTTTTAGGAAGGCAGAGGCAGAGGGAAGAGGTAGAATTATTTGTTTAATTAGAATTAATTATTCATTTTTTAGTTAGATTCCTTTACTTTGATGGGTTGAAGAGGTCCTCAGCACAAGTCATCCTTCCCCTGAGGAGGTTTTGCAGTGTCAGGTGCTTGATGCAATGTCATGACCAGGGGCATTTAGAGAACTTCATTGTGGCTGGGGAATCCTTCCTTCTTTTGTTTGGACTATGAGAAGAACATCATCTGCGGCACGGTTGAACACGTATGTAAGCATGTATGTCTCCCTGTTGTTTCTACCTAGCCATATTCTCAATGGAGAAAAAAAAATGAATGCTGCAAAAATGAAGGACTCTTTTATTCTTTCAGAAAGAAGTAAATCTGAACAGAAGCACTAGAAGTGACAGTTCTTAACAGTAGTGGTGGCAGGGGCATCAGTAATCTACTGATTACTTGGGGATTACTAAGACTTGGGGTCCCACCGAAGAGTTATTGATATCCTGAAAAAAGCACTATTTTATGAATCACCTCCACACACACCTGAAGTTGCGTCTTTCACGAGCATAATAGGACATTCTTCAGTTTCATAAAATATCTTGATAACTGGAAAGTGCCAGTTAATGGCAAACTGTTCTAACTATGAATTTCAGAAAGATTAATCTACCCCGTTAGAATGCTAAGAAACCTATAAGGAGGCCTCCCCTAGTCTTTGGTGTTTTACAATCTCTGTGGGCACAGAGCTCAAGTGAAAGTACTGCTCAACAGCCTCGACTGTCATCTTCATCTTCTTCTGGCATAAAAATACATATTTTTTCCCATAATAAAGATTTTTTATAATAGCAATAAAGTAACTCTAGAGAACATGGTTGTCTTGAGATAGCTTAACTGTGTCTGGTATCTCATAACGCCCTGGGGATACAGCATGCCCATAATACTCCCTTCCTTTGCCAAGCCTTTGCTTAATTAAGGAACGAAGCCAAAAGGTCAGCACAGGAGAAAGGTGTAAATCTTCCCAAGTTTTCATCTTGACCCTAACTCCATGTCATAAAACCTTCCTCCATCATCTGTAACAAATAGTTCACTGAACTAGTCAGCAAGGATAGACTGGCATACATTTTACATCTTTAAAATGTGCTTCTGTGACAAAATTAAGCTAAATTCCTGACCCCCTAGGCAGGAAATTCTGATTCTGCCTTATCAGAGAGAAACCGGGACAAAAGGGCCACTGAGAGGAAAACAGAAATGACTGAAGCCCAGTCCTCCCTTCAGACTGCTCCTGCCAAAGCTTCCTAATACATCAAGCATTTTGTTGGCTTACTCATAGGCAAAAAGCAAGAGAGGGAGGGCGGCAGTTTGGATATGCTGCAGAGAGGAAGAATGAATATGCATATACTAATCTGTGGCTTATTTGTTATTCCATTGAGCCAAACATGGCTCTGGACTTCAAATCAGCCCAGCAGACCACTGTGTATCTTAATGGTGGATGTTCAGAGCTCAGCTTACCTTGCTAAGACCTCCATGATTTGTAACACAGGCTTTACAGGCTATATAATAGCATTTAAGTGCACCGCATTAAAAATGAATGTTTTGGACAGAATCTTCACATTTTTAAACAATGGAATTTCACTCTTTAAACTGATTTGTGAGAATGAGTGCTGTGAAACAACGAACGTTTCCTTTGCACAAGGCACAGAACCTCTGTATCTTGCTTGTTGTTCAAGTAATTGGGATAAAAATGTTGTTCCACTATGGATCTAATTACATGTCATCCGTTTCTTTCTCTAGATGAATAAATGGACAGACAGATCTGGCTTTAATCAATTAATGGTTTGATAGACCAATCAATTGATCTGGATTTAGGTAACATGTATTTACATAAGATGGGAATGATTTATTTTTTTTTCCTGGGGAATATGAGACTCCTAATGGGAGTCTATTGTACAAATGGCAAGAGATGATATGGGAAGAGGCTGCTATGGTGCTCATGCTGGGAGATAGCAAATTCATCCTCCTTCCTTTGCTTATGGATTCAGCTGATATTATAACACAACATAAAGAGCACGTTTAAATATTTGATAAACATTGCAGATGCAGATATTAATGTCGTGTTAAAAACCTGCCTCAGAAGCTTGGCAATTCCTCATGGAAATATGCATTAGAACATAAACAAGTGGAACTATTGGGCAATTTGGACTCTAAAACATATCATTTCTTTCCTACTCAATTGTTCTCTTTGCAGGGACCAAGTTTTTACTAGATAAGGTTCAAAGGGTGCATGTCAGTTTCCCCAACAAAGTGAAATGGATTCAGCACTCGTCTTGGATATTTCTGGGTTTCCTTTATTTCTCACTCAGTTGAATCAACCAAAGATTTTCCAAAGTGAATTGACTTTAGTCATTGACATATTGCTTATGTCAATCTGAAAATCAAATGTGATAAATTCATCAAATGAAACTGGGGCACAAAGATGGAAGGCAGTGCAGCACGGGCAACCTTGTGGCCAATTGCCTGTACTTTCCAACTGTCTACCTTCAGTCCCCAAGGTGTGAGATGATACCATGTCTCATGGCAGACCTGGGTTGGGTTGAGGGGAGTGGCACAGCAATGGGAGAAGGATGCCAAAGAGCAAAGTGAGTGAATGGGAACAGACCAGAGAGGAACATTAAAAAAACATTTAAGAAGGCTGCATTTTGCCTAGACTGACTCTGTTGTGCCAAAATGGAAATACGTATATATATGGAACGCAGAACCCAAGCTAGCAATATATGTCAAAAATGTAGCGCTTCTTTACCTTTTCTTTCACATTTTACTGGTTAAATGGCCCGGTACCATTTGATTGTCCTTGAAGCTTAGTCCCCATAAAATCTTTTGGAAAACCAGAAATTAAAAATAGCAACCTAAGGTTATAAGTGGAAATGATTTACAAATCACTGAGGCCAATATACCCATAATTCCATCTTGGTAGTTTTAGTTGGATTTAGGTTAAGCATTGGGAATGGGATAAGGATTATAAAATAATGTCGAATTTACTCAATAATAATGAGGATGATAAAGATAAGGATACCTGGCTTTTATATAATACCTTAAGGTTTATAAGATATTTTCTATATAATATCTCATTTGATCTACCCAATGACAAACTCAACAATGATAGCTGCTATTGGAGTGGTTTCAGTTTGTGAGTCATCAAAAATAGTTGTTATCTGTAACAGGATTTAGGGAAATAAATCCATAAAAATGCGTACATTAAAAGTAAATCAAGGAGCAGTAAACACAACTAAAGATTATGTAGAAAATGCCTACTCATTACATCATCAAATCTCTCTCTTGGCCTGGCATAGGAATATTTTCTGCAAAGTATCTTCTAATTTCTGTTTCTGCATCCTTCATTTTAGGAATTAGGGATTATAATCCAGAGACATCTCTACTGCAGACTAACCAAGGCAGTGTGGGATAGTGGTAAGAATGCTGGAGCTTCAGGCAGGAGACTGGTTCAGTTATTAGCACTAACACTTGCTATCCATGTGATCATAACGAGAACCATTGAGTCTCAATTTTCTCATATACACACACACATATATATGTATGTATATATATAATCCATAGTCCAGGTGGTTTTGAGCCCCATATACTCTGGCCTCACACAGACTGAATTTCATCTTGGGGTCCGACCCTAAAAGAACATTTTTTTCCTTTGGCTCATTGCCTTCACTTGGAGTTCTGTAGGAAAAAATCTAAAAATATTTATGGTACAGCTTGTATCTGTTATTGTTGTTCAGTCATTTCAGTTATGTCCAACTCTTCATGACCCCATTTGGGATTTTCTTGGTGAAGATACTGGTCTGGTTTGTCATTTCCTTCTCCAGCTCATTTTACAGATGAGGAACTGAGGCAAATAGGATGAAGTGACTTGCCCAGGGTCATATAGTTAGTAAGTGTCTTAGGCTGGATTTGAACTCAAGGAGATGAGTCTTCTTGATTCCAAGCTGATTGCTCTACTCACTGCATCATCAAGCTGCCCCAGCTTATATCTAACTTTCCCCAATTATGGGCAACTCCCACATAGGCACTGCAAGCACTAAACAGATCTGGGGTATGGGATTGTCTTTCTCCACAAGAATGCATAATATACAAAAGGCTCATAGGAGCTCATGAACAGATACGGAAACACATAAAGCCTTCAAATAGGTCATTAGCTTATCTCCTGAAGAGAAATGTATTTGGAGGACTAATGAACAAGCATTCCCCTTCACATTGGATTTGCACCTTTCAGGCCATTTACAGCAACATAGGGAAGGTGGGCAGTGTCCAGATCTGTCTGCCTTCCCTTGCCTACTTCTCCCTCAACTTCAGAACAAAGCTCTGTTCCTCTAGATGCAGGGGCCATAATAGCGATCCTCTTCCTTCTCCAAGAAAGAGACTGTTGAAAATTTTTAAATAATCAATTTATTTATTTTTAGTTTTCAACATTGACTTCCATAAGATTTTGAGTTTTAAATTTTCTCTCCCTTCCTCTCTTCCCCCCTCCAACCAAGACAACATGCTATCTGATATAGGCTCTACTTATGCATTCATATTAAGTATATTTTCCCATTAGTCATGATGTAAAGAACAATTAGAACTAATGGGAGGAACTATGAGAATGAAGCAATAAAACAAAACAACAAAGGAAAAGGAGAGCAAATAGTATACTTCCATCTGCATTCAGACTCCATGGTTCTTTCTCTGGATGTGGATAGCATTTTTCATCATGAGTCTTTTAGAGTTAACTTAGATCCTTGCATTGCTGAGAAGAGCTAAGTTTGTCAAAGTCAGTCATCACACAGTGTGGTTGTTACTGTGTACAATGTTCTCCTGGTTCTGCTCATTTCACTCTGCATCAGTTGAAATTTTTTTTTCTAGGAAGCCAGTGCATGATGAGTGATTGAACTTTGGGGGTTCTTGGATTTGTGATCATCCACAGTATAATCTCCTAGACTAGGAAAGTCCACTTCAGTATCTCTCCCCTCAGGCCACATGCAAACACACATCTTCCTAGGCCAACTGATTCCTCTGGCACTTGAATAACTGACCTATTCTTAGAAAAGGAAAGAGAAGTAGAAAACACCCAGAACCTGAGATCCAGGAATCTCAGGCCTACCTCATTAAGCAAATTTAGACAGATTGTCACGTGCTTCTCCTGCAAGTCAATATTAGCTGCTCCTGATGAAAAGGAAGGGAAAAATGTCCTCCCCCTCCACAGAAGGAAGGTTCGTTCTGCTGTTCAGACTCCAGTCTGGAAACCCAAGTGAGACAGAGAGAAGCAAATGAAGGAGTTCCCTGTGTTTCCTCAAAAAGGAGCCTGCAAGTATGCCTGCCTCCTGTGGGGGAGGAGATACCCTTCAGAGGCCTTCAGACAAAGGTCCATGCCCTGTGGTTTCCCCAAGCTGGGGATTTCATCAAATGCATCAGGAGATCCTCTAAGCAACCCACCTATTGGGGATAACAAAACTCATGCTACCCACCTCCCAGAGCTAGTGGAAAGAAAGTGTCTTTAACCTTGTAATCACATCAACCTGAGTTGTCATAATACAGTTTCTTGGCAGACAAAATACTTTATCTAGAAACTTTGAAAAGGGAGAGGCCATATTTACATGGCCAAATTTTAGGGACCCCACATTTGAGCTTAAAATTACTTACCTGGAAAGGAAAGCCATCTGGACCCCAGACTTCTGTTTTAAATTTCCAGCTATATGACTGAGAAATTCCATTTTCTTAAGCTGTAATTTTCATGGGGTCCAAAACAATGTTTACTGTTCTCTCAACATTTGGCTCTCCAGCAATCATAAAATGCTAATCGTGGTGCTGAACTGACATTCTTCGGTAACATTGGCATGGAGCAAAAATAGTTTGGCAGGTTCCTAGGCTATACATATTGAATGTGTTTATTTGTTTTTGTTTAAGAAACAGACAGACAAGTTAATTTCACCTCCATTTGGGACACAGAAAAGAATCAATGTTTGCCAAATAGAAAAACACAAAATTGGTAAGGGGAAAAAATTGTGTTTTCAGGCTTCTAAAATGGAATTAGAAAGAAAGGAGAGGGGAGAAAATTCTCTACCAAATGACTTTGGAGCATCACTCTTAAGATTGTCTGAACTTTCTTAAAATTCTTGTTCCTTGAAGGTTAGCAGTCCAGACAGCACATCATGCCCCTGGCAGAGAGTTGGAGATATCACTTTGAAAGAAAAAGATTCATTCAGTTGCACGTTACACTTTTAAATTCAAATAAATGGATAAATGAATAAAAGAGTTGGGGAGGGGAAAGCATGTGTGTGTGTGTGTGTGTGTGTGTTGTTGTTGTTGTTGTTGTTGTTGTTTTATAAAATCACAGATTATTGCTGGAAGGGAGTTTAGAGGCCATTTAGTCAAACCTCCTCCTTTTACAGATGAGGAAATTGAGGCCCCGAAAGGTTAAGTGGTGGGACCAGGATTTCAAAGATCTCGTAGCTCCAATTCCTGTGTTCCTTCCATCCCTACCCCACAAACAAACACAGCCTTCTATAACTTAGTATTGAGAAATATATTCTGTGACCCAACAATTGGGATTGATATTGAAGTTTGGAAGCAACAAATTTAGTCTCATTAGAAACACACACCTGTTTGAGATAAGTTTAATGGACAAGCACATCATCTTAATGTTCTTGGCCTCTCCCCAAGCCAAAGTCAAAGGGAGCTTAGGAGGTTTGTTTTCCTGAAAGCCAAAATCCAATCCTTAGACTCACAATATTGCATTGAGATATGGGCTCCATGAAATGTAATCTTGGTACAGGGCACCAGTTGTATGGCCTTTGAATTCTGTAGTTTCACCAATTCTATCCCCACGGAGCCCCAGAAATACTATCCAGCCATCTCATTCTCCTGCCCCTTCAGCTTCTCAAGGACACCTACCAAATGACTTGCCCAGAGCTGATAAGCAAGCCAGAAGAATCCTCAGCTACCTTCAAGGCCCAGGTCTGGGGATACTTCCTCCATGAGGCCTTCCCTATCTTCCCTGTTGTTAGTGCCCCACTCACCTGATAAAATGTCTTTATCTTTCGTTTGTAAAAAATTTTTATTTACTTAACTGTGCTCATATTCTTTCCTTTACCCTACCCTCCAACAGTTTATAAACTCCTTGAGGGCAGGAACTATTTAATAAGAGCTAATATTTGTATAGCACTTGAAAGTTTACAAAGCATATTCATATGTTTACATATATATACAGAGAGAGAGAGAAAGAGAGAGAGAGCATGAGCATTTTATTAGATTTTCACAACAACCTTGGGAGGGAGGTGCTTTCATTATCCCCATTTTACAGATGACGAAACTGAGGCTGAGAGAGGCTAAGTGACTTACACAAGGTCACACAGCTAAGGTTTGAAATAGGATTCACTCTCAGCTCTTCCTGACGCCAAGGCACTGAGCAACCTAGCTGCCTATTTAATTGCTGTCTTTGCATGTCCGTCACTCAGCACAGTGCCAGGTACAGAGCAGAAGCTTAATAAATGTTGGTGGAATAAAAAGAAGACTAAGCAAAAGAAGCTAATGATAGGCAGAGAGGAAACCACATCTCCCCCCAACCAGGCAGCTAGACATAAAATGCACAGCTTCCTTAGAAGAGGCCTGGACCAAGGCCCAAACCCTCTCCACCCAGGAGCTCCCTCATCCTGCCCAACCAGGGTTGTTTCTAATTGTTCTTCATAATAGCCATCACCACCCTCTTCCCTGCCTCACCCTAAACCAAGACCAGAAAATAGCACTTCCATTCAATCTAGCTCCCTTGAGCGCCGGCAACAAAGCGGAGCAGAGAGGATGGGGGTGGGGGCCAATACACCCTCCTTTAGCAGCCTCTGATTTTATACTCTCACAAGCTCAAGTGGGCCATAATAGTCATGATTTTTCTTCTGTGGTGCTTTTGGACTGGAAAACCTCTCAGAAGTGCCCCCGTCCCCTACCCCGAGACCCATCAGTGTTTTATTAAAGGCTATGTTGTGATTGTCTTCAATAGGAAGAGGCAGGGGGCAAATAAACAGGTAAGTTCAGAACAAAACAGGAACCTGAAAAGATACTTCAGGTTGAGTTGTGTTTCCCATCGCCCAGAGAACCTCTTTATTTAGTTAAAATGAAAAAAAAATTCAAAGCCCAAGTCCTCTGTCTTTCCTCTTCATCTGTGTTTTTTACTACTAATTAAGAGATAGGCCCCACAATGCAGCAGGCCTGACCCAGTGGTTGAGTGAATAGCTCTTCCTCTAAGTTGTGTTTGTCACGTAGACACAGCATCCTCCCCATTGCCTCTTGAGCCCATTACCAGCTTCCTTCATTCAAGTCACCCATGTGAATGAGAGTCTGCCTCGAAGATACAAGGTGGATGGGTACGTGTGGGCAGGTAGAGAGACTGAAATGAACCACAAAGGAGAGGCCTAGAAAAGTAAAATGGGGGTACTACCTAATAGCCAGGTGAGATGAGTTGATCAAGGAGAGGGGTGCTTACTCTATTCTTTAGCTATTAATAACAATACATTCCCTCTGGCCTCCAAAGGGACTTTGCTCTACCCATCATTTCAGTCATTTTCTCCATATTGTCTCTCCCTCGTCTGTCTATAGATGTGTTCAGGTCTCATCTCTCTTGTTCTGAAAAAAATCATTGAGCATTCTGTAGCACCGTTAGTCAGCACTATTGGCCTTCTCTCCATCTGTTGTTTTTTTTTTCTTTTTTAAAAATTGATTTTTTTGTGAAAATGTATTTAATAAAAATGTATAAGTAGAGCCTATATCAGATTGCATACTGTCTTGAGGAGGGGGGAGGGGGGGAGACAGAGAAAATTTAAAACTCAAAAGCTCATGGAAGTGGATATTGAAAACTAAAAATAAATTAATTTAAAAGAAAAAAATTAAATTTTTTCAGTTAACAAAATTAACACTCTCTCCTTCCCACTTCTTCCCTCCCATTAGAAGAAAAAGAAAAGAAAAACAATATAAACATAAACATACATAGTCATATAGCAAAACAAATTCCTATATTGGCTGTGTCCAAAAGTGTATGTCTCCTTCTGTACCGTAACTCCATCCTCTCTCAGTCAGCATCAGTCCTCTGGAATCCTGGTTGGTCATTGCATTGGTGAGAATCCTTAGCTCTTGCAGAACTGATTGTCTTTACAATATTGTTTTTATGTATAAATTGTTCTTCTGGTTCTCCTTATTTCATTCTACATCAGTTCCTACAAGTCTTTCTAGGTTTCTTTGAAAATGTTCTTTTTATCATTTCTTATGGCACAAAAGTATTTTATTATATTCATATACCATCGTTCATTAACCAATTCATCCTGCAAATTTCCTTCTCCCTTGACTTCCATGACACTATGCTCTTTTTATTCTTTTCCTATTTCTCCAACCATTTTATCCACCTGTTATACTGGTATCTTCTTCTTGTCCCTAAATGTGAGTATTGCCCAAAATTTTATCCTCAACCTTTGGCTTCCTAAATATTCCCATAGTCCTTCCTTCTACAATCTTATTTGCTGCCATGGTTTTAGCTGTTACATCCCTCTGGGTATATCTAGTATATGTGGGACTGCACTACAGGAGAGGGTATACATGTACACAATTTCCATCCCTCATCTCTCATTCTGGGGTCCAGTCCTGAAGTTTCCACTTCCTGATGGACATCAATAGACTTCAAGACATCTGTTAGAGTGCCCTATTTCTTCTAAAAGCCAAGCAATTTGAAAATTCATCTTGCTTTTATTGATGTTGTTGTTTGTCCTTCATTCTTGAAAAGGACCAATGACATCTGGAGGGTGATGTCTTGACTTGCAAGTGAATTGGATTTAAGTGAGTCAGGGCTGGGCAAAGTCATCAGCCTCACTCTCTTCTCCAGAGTCATTGGGAGTCCAATGGCAAGAAATAAGTCAAGACGACTGAAGATGGCCCAGCCTTGCCTTTGTAACCCATAACCTAGAACCACTACTCTAAATTTACAAAAACTGGTTCAGTCTTAGAAGATTCCCACTAATAATAATAAGTAACTTGTATATAGCACTTAATATGCACCAGGAGCTGTGTTAAGTGCTTTACAATTATTCTCTCATTTAATCTTCATAAAATTCCTGGAATATGGGTGTTATCATTATGCCCATCTCACAGTTAAGGAAACTAAGGCAAACAAAGGTTAAGTGACTGCCCAGGGTCACACAACTAGTAAGTGTCTGAGGTTGGATTTGAACCCAGGTCTTCCTGAATCCTAGAATCCTTTTGGGTCATGCCCCATTCCAAGGTTGCACTTGAAAATATTGAATTCAGTTCATGTTTAGGTTTCCACATAAGAAGAAAAAGGAGCTCAGCTTGCACGTAAGTACTCAGGCTAACACGACACTGAACATAGAACAGAATTTCAAAGGACTCATGGTCCAGTCCATAAAGCACCTCCCCAGTGATCCATTCCTACAGACCTGTCAAGTGATAGTTCCATTTGGTATGACCACCGCCTTTGATACTGTCAGTTACAAGGGCTTATGAAGAAGTGTGTCAAAATCTGGTTGCCCGGAGAAGTTCATCAGTATTGTACATCAATTTCATGATGGCATGCTTGCCCAGGTTCTGGATAATAGATAGTGCTATCATGCCTTCCCAGTCACCCATGGAGTGAAACAAAGCTGTGTGCTTGCTCCCATGCTTTTTAGCATGATGTTTTCAGCCATATTGTCAAACCCCTTCAATGAGGATGAACACGGCATCATGGTCAGTTACCACACTGATGGTAAATTCTTCAACTTGAAAAGGCTACAAGCCAAGACCAAAGTGGACAGAGTGTTGGTACGTGATTTTCTGTTTGCAGATGATTGTGCACTCACTGCAGCCTCTGAAGCTGAGATGCCACAAATTATGGATCCGTTCTCTGATGCTTGTGCTAATTTTGGCCTAACAATTAACACCAAGAAAACACAGGTGCTCCATCAGCCACCACCACACCATCCATACGTGGAACCATCAATTACAGCAAATGGAGAAATTTTGAATGCTGTGGATAAGATATATAATTAATATATAGCACTAAATAGTGCTATATGACTCAAGTTACCAAGGGGATGTTTTTTTTTTTTAGAATTAGGTAAAATAATAACAAAGTTTACTTGGAAGAACAAAATATCTAGACTCTCAAGGGAAATACCTAGAAAAAGTACAAATTAAGGGGAATGAAGGAAAAAAGCATCTATTAAGTACCAACTAGGTGTCAGGCATTGTGCTAAGCATTTTACAAATATTATCTCAGTTGACCTTCACAGCAATCCTGAGAAGTGGATGCCATTATGATCTCCATTTCACAGTTGAGGAAACTGAGGCAGACAGAAGTGAAATGACAGTTCTTTCATGCCTTGCATGAGTACACCTATAGGTTCCTAAAACTTCTATCCTTCTTTATCAGAGACCCACAGCTTTGTTTATTTATTGTTTACAGCTTTAAAAATTCCTCTTTTTTGGATCACTTCAACAAATTCCTATTTCTCCTCCTAGTCAATTCATGCCAAATGCAGCTGTCCTCTTTACCACGTCTTCCTCCCAGTGCCTTGGTGGTGTGCTCTTCACTCAGTCAGCTAATCACATTGAGTCTTTCTGAGATTTAAAAAGGCATTTTCATTCCCTCTTTTTATAAAAAAAATATTTTTAGTTATTTTATTTTTAACCTTTTTTTTTAATTTAGAGTTCCAAAATCTCTCTCATGTCAGCCACCTATTGAGAAGGCAAGCAATATAATACCCATTAAATATATGAAGTCATGCAAAACATATTTCCATATTAGCCATTTCATTCTCTTTCCATGTGTCTTTCCACCTCCCACCTTTCTGCTTAGCAGCTAGTTAAGGTGATGCAAATTATAAAAAGCTGCTTCTTTTTGCTCTCCCAAGAGTGGGGAGGGGAGGGAAGAAGTGAGGGGAGGACAGTGGGAAGGGAAGGAAAAATCAATGCACCGTCCCATAAAGTTCTGCATGTCTTCCCCAAGCCTTAGCCCAGCTTCCTGAGTTTGATTCTGAAACATTCTGAAACAAGGGAGACAAAGAGGCTCTTGCAATTTTATTAATCCTGAAAATTCAAAATTATTTAAAAGCAGCTTCTCTAGTTAGTTTTTAAATACATATATTTTTAAAAGCACTTTAAATACACATGCTTAAGCACTAAAAAAAAAAGGCCAATGTCCCATTTTTTTTTTAAACAAGGAAAGAAAATGGGCTCTGAAAACTGAAGGCACCGGATTTTGATTTCAACTCCCGGCAAAATTCTTGAGCATAAGAGTAACTTGATAGTTTGTGAAACATCTCAAGAAAGAAGCAAAGATCACCAAGAACCAGCGTGGTGCTTTTGTCAAGAATATGCCATGCTAGACTAGCTCGTTTCCTTTTTGGATGGAATAACTAGACGCAAGAATTCTCCAATGCTTCATTTCTGCATGAAGTTAAACTTGGGTTCTTGAAGGTTAATGGGTCATATGCTCTATCATTCTTATAACGCTTTAAGTGTGGTACTGATGACATACTATGTCTACTTTCTCAGTCCTCTCCTAGATTAAAAAAAAAAAGAGGCCCTCACCAATAAGCTGGCCACTAGGTCATGAGTTCTTTGACATGGCAACCCATTGGAGGAAGAACAGAGATTGTGTTGCTTTCAGAGATGATTAACAGAGGCAAGGATGTAGAACAAAGGAACTGGGCCTGAGGTCAGCTGCTCCACTGCCTCTATTGCCCTTTTCATTCTTGTCCCCAAATGATTGGCATGGCAACCAAGGGTATTCTAGAGATTGGAAAGAACTTTGTTGGCAGTTTGGCCAAGTAGGGTCTCTGGGCTGAATCTAGGGAGATGAAATGTAATAGAAAGAAATGTGAAGCTCTATATTTGTATTTAAAATATCAACATCACAGGTGTAGGATAGGGAAAAGAGACATAGTTCCTATAGAAAAGACCCAAGACTTTAGTAGACTGCAGGTTCCCTGTGAGTCAGTCATGACATGATAGCCAAAAAGGGCTGATGCTGACCTGGGGTGCATCACAGGAGGCACAATGACCACAGTAAGGGAAACAATATTCCACTGTACCCTGTCCTGGTCAAATCACATATGGAGTACTATACTTGGTTCTGACAGCCACATTTTAGGAAGGACATAGACAAACTGGACTGTATCCAGAAGAGTACAGTAACGATAGCAAAAGGGTTAGAAACCATGCCATCTGAGGACTGGATGAAGGAACTGGGAACTCCTGAGGAAAAGAAGGAGACTTAGGGATGGTATGGTGGTTATCTTCAAATGTTTGAAAGACTGTTGAGTGAAAGAGGGATTTGTTCTGCTTGGCCCCAGCAGGTAAAACCAGTTGCAACGGTTGAAAGTTGTCCAGAGGCAGATTTAAGCTAAGCGGAATTTAATATAACTTCCTAACACTTGCACGCATCTAAGAATAGAACCGGCTGCCTCAGATGGTGGCAAATTCTCCCTCACTGGATTGACCATTTGTCATCGCTGCTGGTCAGACATGAGCTGGACTACGTGGACTTTGAGATCCTTCCTAATGTTTACCTGTTGCCATCTCTACTCCTCCTCCTCCTCTTTCACTTCCCATATCCAATTAGTCTCCAAATTTTATAACTTTTATTGCAATTATATCTGTAATATCTATTTCCTCCTTCCCATGTCTACTGCTATCACCCTAGTTCTGGCTCTCATCATCTATTTCAATAGCCCAGTAGCTAATTTCTCATCCTATAGTCTTTCTACTGCGAGAGGAACCTTCCTAATGCCAACAGGTGTCACTATGTCCCATCTAGCTCTAAGATTTTGTCAACTAAATCTCATTTTTCTTGTCTTAGCTCCCCCTAGTCTGTTTCCCACAATGTTCTAGCCAACTGGGCCACTGCATTGCCTGAGCACATTCTATGAATTCCAGTTCTTAGCACGGTGTCTGATACATAGTAGGTACTTACTAAATGTTGATTGCCTGAAGCTATCACCTCTGTGTCTCTATGTTCAGTTGTTCAGTTGTCATTCAAATGCCTTCCCAGCCTGCTTCCCACCCCCACCCCATCATCCCTAGATTTATCTATTTATCTCTATTTATCCTTCAGGATCTAGCTCGAAGACTACCTTCCCCATGAAGTCTTCCTTAATGCCCACTGCTTGAAGTCTCTCTCTCCATCCCTGACCTTCTACAGCACTACATTTATGTCTCTCCTATGACCCTTTTCACATTCCACCTTATATTATATAGCTTTTGGTATATTTGTCCAATTACTAATTTGTAAACTTCTTGAGAGGCAGGGGCCAATTCCTATTCATCTTTATAGCCCTTAGTTAAATAGTTAAGGAAGCATTAATATAGGAAGTCTATCCCCAAACCTAATTTTAGCCAATTTTCCCCCAACATCCTCCCCAAGAAGCTATTAGTTGGAGCTACCAACAACAACAACAGCAAAGTTTGGTTTGAAAACCAGCCCTCTGCAAATCCAAATTTGTAGCTCATTTGTACTTTATAGTCTTAAAGAGCTAAGCGATTAAGTGACCTGTCCGTGGTCACTTAGGCAATACGTGTCAGAGAAACACTGAAAAGGAAATATATGCTTTTAGAGGCAGTGTTGTAGAGTGGATAGAGAGTCGGTTAGAAAGATTATAGAATCATAGATTTAAACCTGAGTTTAAGTTAGAGGCCCTGAGTTTGAGTCTCAGTTTTTTTTACTTACTACCCACATGACCTTGGGTCAGTCACTTAACCTCTGGGCATCTATTGTTTGGGCTTCATTCTTAAAATAAGGGAACTGGATTAGGGGACTCTGAGATTCCTTCCAGCTTCCAGCTTTATTCTAGGTCCTGCCTCCTACACTGATTAGCTGTGTGATCATGGACAAGTCATTCAAACTCTTATCAAATTCTCAGAACCCTCAAGCAACTGTCAGAAAATATGCTATGGATGAGTTGCAGATATACATCAGTGTGTGTGTGTGTGTGTGTGTGTGTGTGTGTGTATGTGTGTGTGTAATCAGTGTATATGTCAGAGTTTCTATACCAGGTGTTCCCCACATAGATGATGAAACCAGAAGTCTGGAGATATAGACAGACAGATAGATAGATAGATAGATAGATAGATAGATAGATAGATAGATAGATAGATAGATA
>NW_020954550.1:3191471-3205088 GCF_900497805.2 Vombatus ursinus
ATAGATAGATAGATAGATAGATAGATAGATAGATAGATAGATAGATATAGATAGATAGATAAATAGGTAGACATACACACACATGTGTAATCAATCAACATTTATTAAATGTGTACTATAGGCTAGGAACAGTGCTGAGAGCTGGGGACACAGAGATAGAAATGAAATAGCCCCTACTCCTAAGGAGCTTACACCCAACTGGGGGAAACAATTTATGCACTTATAGTTATCTACATGTAAATGTACATATGTAGGCATACACAAATACCATCCAAAATAAATACAAGGCAATCTGGTTAGGAAGGGGAAGACTAGTATCTGAGGAGACAGGGAAAAGTTTAAAGCAGGAATTCTTAGCCTGGGGTAAAAGGACCCCCAAGGGGCTCATGGATAGATATCAGGGGGGTTGTGAACTGGGGTGGGAAAGAATTCAGTCTTTATTTTTACTAATCTTTGGTTTGCTTTGTGATCCTATGTATTTTATTTTATACAATTAAAAACAGATTTCTGAGAAAGGGTCCATAGACTCCAACAGACTGACAAAAGGGACCAATGACACAGAAAAGGTTAAGGTTCCTTGATTGTAGAAGGTGATACTTGAGCTGAATTTTGAAATAAATGAAGGAGTTTAAGAAACTGAAGTGAAGACAGAGTGTCTTCTAGGCAGGGGAGATAGACATTGCAAAGGCAAAGAGATGCCACATGGAATGTTCCATAAGAAGAATAGCATGAAGGCCAATTTGGCTGAACCACAGGATGTGGGAAAGACAGTGATATTTAATGAGGCTGGAAAGGTAGATTGGGGTCAAGTTGTAAAGGTCTTTAAATACCAAACATATATATTCACACATATACATACACACTTACATACATATAATACATACACACATATTTAGATGCTTAAATGCAAAACATAGACATGTGTATATCTTTTATATGTGTACAGTACCCACATAAACATATATGATTATATACATGCACATGTGTACATATACATGCTCATACCTGTGTTTGGTATTTAAAGATTTTTGCAACTTGGCCCCAATCTGCCAATCTACATATAATATGCATATATATGTACACATGCACACATATACATATATACATATGTATACATATATGCACATATATCTGTGTTTGCAATTAATATCAATGCATGTCTCCACACATATAGCTATATTAATCAAAAGGTACTTCTCATGCAGCTGATATGTACCAGACATTTTTTTAGGCCCTGGAGATACAAAGACAAATATGAAACATTTCCTAAACTCAAGGAGCTTGTGTGTGTGGCATGGTAGGGGTCTATCTCCACCCCACCTAATCACAAAAGATCCAGACATCTCAATTGAATTAACCAATCAAAACTCAACTAGGTATGAATAAGTTCTTGATCAATATTAAAGGGTCATAGGAACTTTGGATCCTTGGATTAAAGCCAATGACGCTACATAGAAAATATTATTGTTTGAAGAAAATCAGTTATATCCTGTGTGTCTATGGATAAAACTGTAAGCCTGTCTAGGCTAGTTGAATGCTGGTTGAATCCAGTGATGAAGAGGCAATTGCCCCAAAGACAAGAAACTCATACCACTAATCACACCCTACCTCCCCCACTGACCAGGTGACAATATTTTCAATTTTGAAAGATCAGAAGGTCTGGAGTTCCCATTAGGTCATTAGCAGTGCCCATTGAGCCAGGAGCAATGTTCCCAGAGTAGCAGTGGATGACAGCAGCTTCTGTATCTGGAACTGAGACATACCAAAAACAGAAAAAAACACATGAGCAGCTTCAGGATTCTATAAGGGCACTTACCCTTAGAGCCAAGCATAAAGTTGTACTTACTAGGAACTTCAAGAGACTCTATACAGATGGCAGGGTAGTGGCAGTGTTTAGAGAAGAATTTCCAGAAACCAGGCCCTGCGAATTTATCCTTTGGCCACACTCACTCTCTAAGTTTGAGTTCATTCTTCCCAACTACCTTGTGTGTGCAAAAAGAGATTGTATCCCTAGATGAGAGGATGTTTCCGTAACAATTGTCCTTGCTATACTTGATTAGTAAATATCCTTTCTAAAAGCTAATTTATTCTGGCTGATAATCAATGAAAATACACTGATGGGGGCTTCTGAACAACAGTACTAGAAAACTCAGCCTATCAAATTACCCCTAGAACCCTGAAGGAAGTTGTAGTCAGTTGACTTATGGTGATGTGGCCTGTCAAAATGAGTGGCAGTTGAGAAAGAGGTTCCATATGGGGTGTTTGTGCATGTGTGTGCATGTGTATATATGTATGTATTTTATATAGCTATATAAATGTCTATATCTTTCAAGGCACTGTTAGAGACAACCCAAATTCAGAAATATTGAGAGTCCCAGTTCAGAGTCCTGCTGAAAGCTGGCTATGTAAAAATAGGTTTGAAAGGAGAAATACTCAAGCACCTCAATTTGATACTGGTGATAATTTAACTTAAAAGGGCAGGTTCTTTGGGATCCAAAGGCAGGATTTGGGGTGGGGGGAGGGGGCCATCTGCCAAGTCGTATCTGTCCACTTTTGTTCTCACCGCAGCATATTTCTGGCCATCTCTAGCACTTGCTTGTTCCTGGGATTCCTTTTATCAGTGACCCCACAGTGCTTGGCCCAGCCCAGCTTGACCTCTTAGGCTGCTTCCTTGGCTGCTCACTCCCTGCCCTGGTCCTCAAGCACTGAAAGCTTGGAGGGGGGCAGTTTGCAGCCTGTAATACTGGTAAATCAGCAGGAAATAGGAAGCTACCCATTTTCTAGCAGGAATTTGTATGAGTGATGACCACAGATACCTTCAATAGCATGGACCAGCCTTGAAGCTGGAATGTAGCTTGTGAAAATCTCAGGAAAGACCCACCAACATAGGGCAAAAGGAAAGCCTTGTGTTTTCACTGGCTTGCACTCCTACCCTGTAAAAGCCACCTAGAATAAGCGCGCAGCTCTTTGGCCACTGCCCCAGGACTTCTCTCTTGCCCCTGCCTTCCAACCTTCATCCTGCCAACCTGGGACTTGCTTGGATTGTCTTTGTTTCATTCCCTAGTGGGTAAGGGAGGAAGCAGCCCGTGTGACCAGCCTAAGCTGCTGCTCTGCTCTCGCTTGGAATCACTCCTCCAAGTAAAAATTCCCAGGTCAAGCTCACTTGCCTCCACCTGCACCTCTCCCCTATCCATTTAAATAAGAGACCTCCAGCAAATGCTGAGTAATTAATTGTATACAATTGCTAACGGGCCAATCAATGCATCCCTCTCTGTGGCCACAAACTCTTATGCCGTTCTGGTCACAGACAATCAGATTAAGTGTCCTATCACCCAGGATTGATCAGATTAGCGGCCATGTGGCTATTCATTAATTGCATTTTCTACTGGAGCCCTTTTCAACCCTATTTGGGGCATCAAAAGCAAATCCAAATAGGACATTTTTATTCTCTCTCATGTATAATGTGCTGGCTTTGCAAAACACTACTGAAGAGAAAAAGGTCAATGCAATATTTAATTTTTTCTTTTTGAGAAAAAAAATCATTTAAAGGCATTGGTTTTTCAAGCAACATTAGCTCTATTTAAAAAAAAAAAAAAAAGGCTGCTAGGCTCCCTATTCCAGTGTTGCTTTACCAAACTCAAATAGCTACTGGTGCATTTTCCTGGACTTCTGCTATGACTGGACTTTCTTGTGCTCACATTGACCAGAGGAGAGAAAATGTAAATTCCATATCCTGGCATTCAAGAGCCTCCACAATCTGGCTGCGATTGAATAATAAATACCTAGTGTTTATATAGAACTTGAAGGTTCACAAAGCATGTTACAAATATTACCGCATTTTATCTTTACAACAACCTTGGGAGGTGTTATTATTATCCTCATTTTATAGATAGGGAAACTGAGGTAGGGAGAAGGTAAGTGTTTTGCCCAGGCTAGTAAGTGTCTGAGGTTGTCCTGACTCCTGGTCTGATGCTCTGTTCATGGTGTCACCTAACTTCCTTACACACATACACACCCACACACACACACACACACACTTCTATTATATATTTTATTTCTATATATTTCTATACCTTATATTTATATATTATAGTATTTTATTATATATTATATTGTGGACATAAGCTCTGTAATGACTATACTATAAATTAGTACTTCCCTTCCTCATAGGGGAGCAGGACAATGGAGTTACACAACAACCAGCCAATCAGAAGGATTTCTGAGGCTCAGAGCTGTTTGACATACCAGTGATCCTTCGTGAGTGAACTCTAGCCAAATTTGGAGATGCCTGGAGCTGACAGAGACCACAGGACCAGCCTTGGTGAGCCCAAGGGCAACCTTGAGCAGAAGATACAAACTCAAGACCTTGCTCAGGACTTTCTGACTATCCTGCTGCCTAGTGTATTGTATCTACAGATGTCCTCTTCCTTAACCCGAGCTCCCCACTCAAAAGCCTCTAGAACAGAGGCTTCCAAACTTATTTGGCCTACTACCCCCTTTAAAAAAAATTATTCAGAGTCCCCCTGGAAATCTTTAACCCTTTAATGTTTTTTTTTAATGTGCATCATTTCAAATAAATAGAAACCTTTTTTAAATGATGCATTTTAAATTTAATAATCTATTGTAAATCTGTGGGGTTTTTCCTGTATTGATATTTTGATGACACAATATTGCATAATGTAACCATATAATGTCATATTGTAAACAAGTCATTACACGCACATATTTCTGCCTAGGCACGTTGGACTTCCATGCTGAATTTCCTGACAAGGTGCTATATGCTCGCCTGCCAACACTTGCTTGTTAAGACCTGTCAGTGAACTTGACCACTGATTGGTTATAACTTGCATTTTGTGTGTTTATTTGGAAAATAATGTAACCACTAAGACTTAGACTGTTACACAACAGATGAAACATATATGAAAGGTTTTTTTAAATTTTCTTAGCTTCTCTTTTTCCTTATGCTTCCACCATTTCCTTATTTTTATTCAACACCTCCAATTGCACCTGAGGCTACTACCCCCATCCCCAATCATTCCAGCACCTGCAGGTGGTCCACTTTGGCAACCTCTGTGCAGAGCCCTGGGCCTGGAGCCAAGAAGACTCATCTATCTTCCTGTGTTCAAATCTGGCCTCAGATACATACTAGCTTTATGACCCTGGGCAAGTCACTTACTCCTGTTTGCTTCAGTATCCTCAACTGTACAATGAGCTGGAGAAGGAAATGGCAAACCATTCCAGTATCTCTGCCAAGGAAACCCCAAATGGGTTCACAAAGAGTTGGATACGACTGAAAAAAAGATTGAACAACAAACCATCTAATCAAGTTCTTGCCTCATTAGCCACTGATACTCAGGACTTATTTTAGGATAAAGCTACTCTATTATACTTCCCCTATCATAGTGACTCTAATTCCCCTGCTGATAATGTATAAACTCTATTCCCCCTCCCTGACTGCCAACTCCCTTGCTCGTTCCTACCTCAACCTTCCTCTCACCTGTGTCCCACTCCAGACCTGCAGCCCCTTCCACTGTGCCCTCTGGGACATCTGTTCTATAATCAACAAACTTCCTTTCATCTTAAGCCTCTTCCTTTCTCACTAGTTCTACCTTTTGGCACTAGCTGAGTTCTAACTCCCTCAATACCCCTTCTAGCACTGGCTACAGTTTTTCTTGACTTCTTCCATGTCTTATAATTATACCTGTGTTTCCCCATCCTTAAAAGAACCTCCCTTGTTTCTGACATCCCTTACACATGAATCCTTTGAGCCCCTCTCCTTTCATCCTCTCCACTAGATTGCCCAAACTATCATCCCTTTTCTTTTTTCTCTTTAATCATTCCCTATTTATTGACTTCTTCCATGTTGCCTATAATTATACCTATGTCTCCCCATCCTTAAAAGAACTTCCCTTATTTCTGACATGCCTCCTAGCTCTAATTTTACGTCACCCCTCTTCTGGCTAAATTTCTTGAGGGGCCCATTTACGCTAAGAGCTTTCATTTCTCCTCCTAGCACTGTCTTCTCAAATCTCTCTCTGCAGTCTGGCTTCCAGTCTCATCAGTCAAATGAAACTGCTCTCTCCAAAGTTACCAATGATTTATTAATTGCCAAATCAATGACCTTTTCTCCATCTTCATCCTTCTTGACCTCTCTGTAGCATTTGACACTGTTGATCACTTTCTCCTAGACATTTTCTCCTCTCTAGGTTTTCATGACAATGCTCCTCTTATCTGTCTGACTTCTCCTTTTCTGATTCTTCTTTGGTGTCATATCCCCTAATTGTGGGTACCCTCCAAGATGCAGTCCCAGGCTTTCTTTTCCCTCCAAGTTTGATGACCTCTGCAGCTCCCATAGGTTCAATGCTCATCTTTGCAGATGATTCCCAGATCTATATACCCAGTCCTGGTGTCTTTCCTGAATGTTAGTCTACAACAACTGTCTTTTGGACACTTTGAACTAGATGTCTTGTAGTTATCTTCACATCAACACATCCAACACAGAACTCATCTTCCTCTCCAAACTCTCTCCTCTTCCAAACTTATCAAATACTATTTTGGAGGCACTACCTTCCCCCCAGTCACGACCTAAACATCATCCTTGACTCCTCACTATACTCACCCCATTGTTTTTTGTCCTTCATTTTGAAGAGAACCAGTGACATCATAGAGCGATGTCTTGACTTGTGAGTGAATTGGATTGAAATGAGGCAGAGTAGCACAAAGTCGTCAGCCTCACTCTCTCTTCCAGAGTCATTGAAGTCCAGTGGCAAGACAAAAGTCAGGATGACTGGTGATGACCCAAAATGCAGTGGATGACCTTGGCATCTTTGATGTCTGGAGAAGCAAATGGCATACCACTCTGGTGGTATTGGCAGGACTGGACATCTGAACAACCACAAATAATACACACTGACACGAGAAAAGGCATTTTATCAGTGCCAAGCAATGACGGAATTCCAGAGTTAGACGGGACCTCAGAGGTCGCTTAATCCAAGCAATATCTGAGCAAGAGCCCCCTCTATGACATATACCCTTTTGCTTGAAAACCTCTCCCAAACTTGGAAAAACCTGAGCGTTCTAGGTCTGTCATTGCCTGGCACTCACGAAATGCCCTTTCTCGTGTCTGTGTGTATTATTTGTGGTTGTTCAGATGTTCAGTCCTGTTTGACTCTTCTTGATCCTCTGGATCACAGCGTGCCAATGCTTTCTATTTCCCAGGCTCTTAGCACAATGATGTGCACACAGCTGGTGCTTAATAAATGTTCATTGTGTCAATGATAACAATACATTTTCTTTTTTAATTAATTAATTAATTAAATTTTCCCCAGTTACATGTAAAAACAATTTTGACATCCTTTTATAAAACTGTGAGTTCCAAATTCTCCCCCTTGCTTCTTCCCCACCCCCTCATTGAGAAGGCAAGCAGTTCAACGTAGGTTATACATGTGTAGTCGTGCAAAACATATCCCTAATACTCATGTTGTGAAAGAAAACATAGACAAAAAAAACTTAAGAAAAATAAAGTTTAAAAAAGTATGCTTCAATCTGTATTCAGACACCATCAGTTCTTTCTCTGGGGATGGATAGCACTTTTCATCATAAATCCTTCAGAATTGCTCTTAAATTGTTGTATTGCTGAGAATAGCTAAGTCACTCATAGCTGATCATTTTACAATATTGCTGCTACTTTGTACACGGTACATTTCACTTTGCATCAGCCCATGCAAGTCTTTTCAGGTTTTTCTGAGAGTATCCTGCTTATTTCTTACAATACAACAGTATTCCATCACAATCATATACCACAACTTGTTCCGCCATTCCCCAATTGATGGGCATCCCCTCAATTTCCAATTCTTTGCCCCCAGAAATGAGCCACTATGAATATTTTTGTACATATAGGTCCTTTTCCTTTTTTAAAATCTCTTTTAAGATACAGACTTAGTGGTGATATTGCTAGGTCAAAGGGTATGCATGGTTTTATAGCCCTTTGGGCACAGTTCCAAATTGCTCTACAGAATGGTTGGATCAGTTCTCAACTCCACCAACAGTGCATTAATATCTCACTTTTCCCACATCCTCTCCAACATTTAACAATACATTTTTATAGAGCATTAAGGTTTGCAAAGCACCTTCCTCATAACAGCCCTCACAATGGTCATTGATAAAACCTGAACTATCAGTCATTCCCACCTTACTATGAATTAATTGAATTAAGTGATTTCCTCCTAACACCTAACAAGCTATCTGCTTTAAAGCATGTCTCATCCATGCAAAGTCATGTTCTTAAAAGAGCCCCCTGAACTAGAGATAGTACTTCCAGTGTGGAGGGCACTGGATGAGTTCCCCGAGCTTCATGCCTCTTGTATGATAGATGCTGTCAGAGACGCCAAACAGAGTAGAGCACACCAAAGATATAACAATAGAATGACCTTATGGCAGCCCTCTGTTAGTTGTGTGGCAGAGTTTGTTAGCCATCTAGTAAAAGGGGGTGCTTCAGGAAACACGCTCCACGTCTCTAAATTTCAGGAAAAGGGAATTATAAAAAATACCCCAATCAAACAAAAAATCCCAAATTAAAAAAAAAAACCAACAAACTCTAAACATTGATGTCACACATATAGCACTTTAAGGTTTACCAAGTATTTTCATTACAATAACCTAGTGATGTATGTAGTATCAATATTATTAATTTCATTTTCAGAGCGGTTAACTGACTTGCCCAAGGTCATACATGTAGTAAGTTGTGGAGCTGAAATTCGAATCCAAGTCCTCTGACTACAAATCCAGCACTTCCTACCGTACTATACTGTTTCCCTAATCCAGTCTTTCATTACCTCTTGCCTGACCTATTGCAATAGGCTCTCACTTCACCTTCCTGTTTCAAGTCTCTCTCCTCTCTAACCCTTCCTACACACAGCTACCAAAGAGATACTTTTCAAGCACGAGTCTGACCACACCACTCTCCTGAATGAAGAAGCTTCAGTGGCTCCCTGTTACCTTTGGAATAAAATACCAGTGCCTCTGTTTGGCATTCACGATCTGTTCCCCAACTTTTCTCTCCAGACTGATTTCACATTCTTCTCTTTCACACACTCTGGTCAGCCAAACTAGCCCACTTGCTGTTCCCTATCCCCAACATTTTATCTCCCACCTCCCAGCACAGACTTTCCTCCAGGTCTGGGATACCCTTCCTCCTCACCCCTGCCTTTTGGAATCCTCTGCCTCATTCATGCCTCAGCTTGAATTGGAAGTATTGTTGTTAGCCCCAGTATCATCAATTGAGTGGCCAAGTCAGAACATTCTTGCCCCAGCACTACATAACCTCATATAACATCTTGGGAGTTCCAAGAAAAAGAGTTTTCTCCATTTATTAATTTTCAAGGATCATAGTATTGTAATAGGAAGAAATTAGGAAAAAAAATCACTAAATAATTATCCATAAAAATTTCCTGACAGGGAGATCTATTAGTGTGGAGTGTTCTCTGAAGGGAAGTAGTTAAGAATGTCATCATTTGACAGGTAAAATTAGACTACATGAAAAATTCAACTGGTAAAGGGAAGAGTCTTGTATAGGCAGGTGGATGGACTGGGAGACCGTCTAGCAAGGCAACATGGCAGGAGAAAGGCAATTAATTTGGAATTGGAAGACCTGGGTTCAAGTGATGGTTTTACTATGAACTAATTATAGGTTTTTGAGCAAGGTCAAGGACCTGAATTCAAATGCCAAATTTGTTACTAACTACCTTTATGAACTTGTACAAGTCTCAAGCTCCCTGAATCTGTTTCTTCATCTACACAATGGTGTTGTTGTTGAGTCATTTTAGTCGTGTCCAACTTTCCATGACCCCATTTGGGGTTTTCTTGACAAAGATATTGGAGTGGTTTGTCATTTCCTTCTCCAGCTCATGTTACAGATGAGGAACTGAGGCAAAGAGGATCAAATGACTTGTGAAGGGTCACACATCTAGGAAGTGTCAGGCTAGATTTCAATTCAGGTTGTCCTGACTCCAGGGCCAGCACTCCTATCTACTGCACCACCTAGCCACCCCTCTCCATAATAGAGACAATATTAAATTGAACAGGAAGACGAGAACAGATGGAATTACATTTGGGAAACTGCAAAAATGCTTACAGTGATCCCATTTCCCTCCAAAACAAAGTCATCACTTCCTCTGGTGATGATGCGTGTTCACAGGTCTTCAACTGTTACTGTCTTTGAAGAGTTGAAACCAAACATCACCCAAAGGGTAATGAAGAGATACATGCTGGCTACAACATGTTACCGAAAAGGAATTGGGCATGATAGGTGGTAGGAAGGACATCACTAAAAAACAGAAAAAAGATGGGCCAATCATTTGTGAGAACAAGGGACAACCAACAACCAGCTTGTGTATTCCCTTGGGATCCATGGAATGTCAAGAATGCACAAAGAAAATTCCTGACTTCAGGGAAGACATGAAAGAAAGTTGCATAGTAGAGACAGTCATGAACAGGTATAGGTTGTATTGTGCATGGTTGGAGGGGATACCCACACCAATGAGCTCACAAATGCATTATAATATTAATGTATATAATAATAATTATACTACAAAACTCAAAAAAATGTAGTAAGGAAAATGCATTAGCACTATATAGGTATTACTATTTTACTCTGCTTCAGCAAGTACTTCCTGCCTTCCTGCTGTCCTAGGTTATGAGGCTAATTCCAAGGAGATGGATATGATCAAGCTCTTTTGCCCATTCCCCAACATTTGGCATCAAAGATTCTATAAATGGACTGTTGGGCAGTGAATGTGAACTCTAAACCACCAAAAGGTGGAATCAAACCCTAATGCACAACTCACATGTATTCCAGTGACATTTATTGAAGGTTATAAGTGGGTATGTTTCTGAGAAAATCATTCAGTTGGAATGAACATCTCACTTAACAGTTTCAGTATACAATAATTACTGATGATGATGATGATGATGATGAAGATGATGAAGATAAATTCCTTAGCCTCACTTCTACAGAAATGAAAATACTTCACTAACACCTTATCTGTGAGGTGACTCGCAGCAAACAAAATAAGGTAGTGACTAAAGAAAAAAAGGTCACTGAAGATACCTACTCCAAAGAATTTTTTTTGAAAGGCATAAAAAGTTTGTGTGGGTATGGATGGGGTGAATGATGGTATAAACATTTTTTACGGTGGGAAAGTCATGTGAGTTGCCATTCCACATATTGTAATAATAACAATAGTCATAGAAAACCTTTACATGGCACTTTCTATGTGCCAGACTCTGTGCTGTTACCTCATTTGATCCTTACAACAACTCTGGAAAGTAGGTGCTGTTATTCTCCCCATATTTACAGATGAGGAAACTGAGGCATACAGAGGTTAAGTGACTTGCCCAAGGTCATGCAGCTAGTGTCTGAGCTGGATTTGAACTCAAGTCTTCCTGAGACCAGCCAGCAGTGCTCTATCTGATGTGCCACCTAGCCTTACAGCCAAATACATAATCCATTTGGTTATATAAAATGCAGTGGCACAAAGTTGGGAATACCTGTTGCATATGTCCTATTAAATTCATATGGAATTTTCAATTATAGTTGCTACTGTCACTGCAATATTTGGCAACCACCCTGCCATGGACAATGTACCTCTGGTTCTAAAACGTCAATGAAATGAAATGTCCAGTGGAAAGAGGTCACTAATTTAAGTTCTCAACATCAGCTCTCCTCCACATCATTGTGTGGTGTGATGCAACAACAGGGTTGGTGGACACGCTCAGTAGGAACCTCAATGTTTCATTTTAATAGGGAATCTTCAGAAATCTGAGACAATGCATAGCAACAAAATTTATGGCGTTTAAAAACCCATCATGTAATTGGTTAATGTTTTCCCCAATTATTTCACCACAAATGGCTCCACTTTCTCAGTGTGGATGATTTTTATACATTTGAGTTAAAAATAACGCAGCTTCCAAGTGAAAAGTTAAAGACCAAGGCAAGACCTATTAGACTGGCATTACACCTTTTTATTCCCCTCACTTACTTCTCCAATTCCTAATTATTTCCCTTTTCCTATGCAACAAAATAGGAGCCATAAAAGCTTTGATTTAATGAAAACTTCCCTTGCCGACCAGGATCTCCAGCCTTGCTGAAGGCTTCTGTGTAATTTATCTACCTCAGTAGGCAATGACCTTTAGTGAATCACGAGTCATTCTTCACCACTAATGAGATGAATCCAGATGCCATTCCGCCCTGTGCATGTTTTCTCCTCCTCCTCCCTTCTTCCAACAGAAGGCTCTCTCGGTGTCAAGCTGGTGTGCCCTGACTCCCAACTTTTTTGAAGTGGATTGTAATGAGCCCCTTTGAAAAGCAACCCTCCTAACAACAATAGCAGCCCCCACTGACTCTCCTCCCTCTTTAGCCAACCAATTCCAGGATGAGATTTTTCCCTTAGCGAAAGAGAGGCAGGTGTAGCCTGTAGTGATGATGTCTGTCCTCCTGACTGAGGCCTGTCTCTGAGATTTAGGCATTTGGTACCTTCTATACTAGCAGCGAGGAAAGATCTAGCTGTGTTCCCTTAATATTGTGTGAATGACAGGTCTCTTTGTTGGGATGTTTTTATGGATAATTATTTAGTGACTTTAAAAAGATTGTTCTCATTACAGTATTTTTATCACCATTAAAAAAGTAAATAATGTCATCTCTTCTTACTGACTTTGTATATGTTTTGCAATGTATGCATACTGTAAAATTGTTCATCCCCTTTGCAGACAAAGACTTTGATTTTTTATCTTTATATAACCAGTGCTTTGCCCATAGACGGTGTTTAATAGATACTTATTGAGTTGAATAGAAAATTAATAAATGTATATGATAAATTTATTATAAACTATATATAACATATAATAAATTTATAATTAATAAAATAAAAACATTTTCCTGGGATCACAGGATAATAAAATGTTATCATGAGGCAAGTGCTTTGAAATCATCTAGACTAGTAGTTCTTAATTTGTGGTTCATGAAATAATTTTGTTTTGTTGAATATTTTGATAGTTGCATTTCAGTATAGCTGGTTTCCTTTGTGGACTCATATATTTTATTTTATGCAATTAAAAACATTATTCTGGGAAGGAGTCTACAGACTTCACCCACCTGCCAAAGGAGTCTATGACACAAGAAAGGTTAAGGACACTTGATCTCGACCAAAACCTCTCCTTTTCTAAGTGAGGAAGTAATCCCAGAAATGTGAAATAACTTGTTCAAGGTCATGAAAGAACTGGGACTTGAATCCTGGAGCAGGTCTGTTTTCATCACGCCACACTTTTCCCCTTCCTGAGATGACAAATAAGTGAAACCAGAGAATTAAGACAAAGAATTAAGCCAATCAGATGTCTGTATTAAGTACAGTTTTAACATGGGGAGCCCCTGGGAGCTCCCAGGCTGGGATGGGGGGTCAATAAATAGGCCCACATAGAAACAGAGCAAGTCCAAGCTCCCAAGCTGATCAGAGTAGGACCAGCCTGTGAGCATTACCTGTCCTTCCAGCCTGAGTGAAATAGGAAGATCCCAATCAGAAAGAAAGAAAGAAAGAAAGAAAGAAAGAAAGAAAGAAAGAAAGA
>NW_020954550.1:3205098-3246705 GCF_900497805.2 Vombatus ursinus
AGAAAGAAAGAAAGAAAGAAAGAAAGAAAGAAAGAAAGAAAGAAAGAAAGAAAAAAAGAAAGATTGAACCTGAGCTTCAGCTTTCAAAGTCCTTCTACCACTGTGTATGTAAAGATAGGCTCACTTAGTGTAGCTGAAAGATGCCCAAAGATATAAGTCTACATGAATTTTTAGGTCATGAGTTGTGGTCTATCTACTTGGAGAACTCCATCATATTGGAAGTGGTGACCCTCCCCTCCCATAGCATCGAGGGGACTGATAGTAATAATAATAACTGACATTTACATAGTGATTTAAGGTTTGCAGAGCACTTTATCAGATGCTGTCTCATTTGGGCCTCACAGCAACCCCATGGGGTAAGTGTTTCAGGTATTATTATACCAAGTTTACAAGTGAGGACTCCATATACTCTCTCTCCCAGGAGGGAGATGAGTCTAAAAGGAAGCAGACTACTTTGATCATTGAGAATAATCACTTGGTTACATTTTTTTTGCTATCTGTATCTAGAGAAAGAAGTGATAAATAGAAGTGTGTATGGAATGATTTTACATTTATATATATGTATATATATATATATATAAAATACATATATATGTACATATATACATATTTGTGTCTAATGGTAGCCATTTGGGGGAGAAGAAAAAAAAGGAAAAAAGTTATGTGATAACTATTATATATTTAAAAGGAATAGCAAGTTGTACATAATAGATTTGCAGTTTCATGTACAATCATCTTTTTTTTTATTCTACCATATTATAGAAATGCTCATTTTATTTCTTAAATTCAGAATAAAATAAATTAAAAGAAATAGTCACTTGGCCATGACGAGAAAGATAGCTAGTATGTACTCTATTCAGGTCACTGCTAAATACACCTTGTACACTCCTTGTTGGAAGGGTGCCCCTCAGTCCTTTGTTGTTCTTGGTAATATTTGCTCAGGAGAGCTGCCTTCCTATATTTCATGGGTGTTACAGAGAAGAGAGATTAGATTCGTTCTTCTTGGCCCCAAAAGGCATAGCTAAGAGCAACAAGTAGTTATTAGAGTCAAGCATTTATTAAGTGCCTACTATATGCCAGGCACTACATTGAATCTAGAGGAATAGATTTAGATGTGGTGTAAGGAAAACTAACAATTAGAGCTATCAAAAAATGAGAATGGGATGATTCTGATGACAGCAGATTTCCCTCTTGAGACATTCAAAATAAAAACTAGATGACCATTGGAAATGATATCATAGAAGAGATTTCTGGTCAGATACTGGTTGGCCTAGATAACATCTGATCTCATTCCAATTCTGAGATTCTGTCAGAACTGTGAGGAAACTGAGAGTCAGAGGGATTGTGATTTGCTCATGGCCTGTCTGAGGCAGGATTTGAATCCAGATGTCCTCTGACTCCAAGACTCTTTCCATGCCACCCAACAAAAAAGATGCGTATGCTTTTAAGCAGGTCTGCAAATTGCTCCTGAGATTTTTAAAAGAGCTTTTAAGGAATAGATTCTAGTATTAGGGGGGGAAAGTCTTCCTCAATTTTGTGATCTGGACACTCAGACTGGCTATGACTTTAATAGAGGTCATCAATGATTCCTGCATGACCATCCTCATAGTATCGTAGCCTGCAAGGAGATTCTAAGTCACAAGACATGCAATTGTTTTTCTCTTTGAATGCCCCAAATTGGATAGACTGGATGGTAGAGGCCTAAAAGAGTGCGGGTTCCAAGGGCTTCTGTGAGCTTCAGTGCACCACCTAATTGAAAGTGGAGGGACAGATGTCAGGGGCTTTACTCTATGCAAATTTGGAGCAACCCATGGGCTCTGAGATGATCAAGGGGGCAGACGCTGTCCCTCACCTTCTCTAGATGGGAATAGTGAGCCTGCCAATCCCCAAGTGTGACTTTATCTATTTCATTCCCTCATCTCTGTATCATAGAAAGTGTTTGGAAATTACTGACAAAGGAAAGTGTATAAATAGTTCCAAACTTTGAAGTGATTAATCTAAAGTGCTTTTAATTAATATGCATATTCATATACTAATTATTATAGAAGCTGCCTTTAAATGATTTTGAATTCACAGGATGAATAAAATTGACTCAACATACTAATCCCACTGGTGAAATTAATTTTTTCATTAAAATAAGAGAGAGAAAACCGGCTCTTCCAAATGGAAAACTTTCTTTCAAAGACCTTGATTTTGTAATTTAAATGTTGGCAAAAAAAACAACGGGAGTTATGAACAGAGGGCTTATGGCCTTTGAAAACAACTTCCTCCAAAAAAAAAAAAAGAGAGAAATCCTCAGACGATTTTTTTCTACATAGGTGATCGACTACCCAGAATATCAAACATTTGAACTTTTTTCTTTTAGGATGATACATTTTTAAAAACTAAATGATTTTAGAAAGTCTGCCAATATCCAGTTTCTTTCCAGGTCAATGATTTTGCTTTACTCACATGTCTGGGGGAGACTGGTGGCTATGACCTGCCAAGAGCACCCTACTGGCTTTGACATCTTTCAGTGTCAACTGGGGGATGTCTGCCTTAAATCTGTCAGGACAGCCCCTGGGCCACTTCTGCGAGCCCCTTGGGTATCAAATTTATTGTTATACCTCAATTGCTTTTTGTCCCCCTCCAAAATAAGGGTCCCAGGTCATGCTAATGATTACGGAGACACAAAATGCTCCCTCCATATTTTATTAAACAAGCCTTTTAATTATTAATCAAATGTGAAAATTATTTTCCATCACTGTGACACAGGGGCTAAAAGCACTGGGATTTTTTTCTTTCTCAGCCTGTTTCTTTTCTTCTTAAATTGGCCTCAGTGGATTCCCTGAGCTTCAAAGAGAGCTAGAAGGAGTCTAGATTTACTGCCTGGCTTTTCAGACCATAATCACCCCGTTCAGGCACTTAATGGAGAAGGGCTGGAGCATCTTTGTGGAGCAAAGGATAAACACCTGAGAAAATCTAACAGAGGTTCTCCAATATCTCTAATAGGGCCATAATATTGTCAATAATAACAGCAGCAACAATTACAGGAAAGCCTACCAGGCTGGCCCACATACTGTTGGGCTTTCAAATAGCAGTTATGATCCGTATATTTCACCAGTCCCTGCCATCAAGAAACTGATGTACTCAAAGGAGAAAAAAAAAAGCTTAAGAGGGTCAGTTTCATTTGCCTCATGGTGCAAGTAGGTGAAGAGTGAGTGGGAATTACTCTTTTTTCATGTGTATGTGTATGCAAGGCCTGTTGCTAGACTCCTGTTCACTTTACACAAATAAGTGTAGCTGGGGGAGAGGAACCATGCAAGAACAGTGGCCCTGTTTGTTTTTCACGCTGTCAGCTCCTGTTCATAGGATTTCCAGCTTCTAGTAGGATGCCCTGGAAGATAGGTGGTGTCTTAGGGAACTGGGATCCAGGCCACTGACAGATTAATACCAGATAAGGGACGTGGCTAGAGAAATGCATCGCCAGTTAATCTTCTGACCTTTCCCTGTTAAAAGGTCAGAAAGAAATAGAAGTGGTCTTTCATGGCTGTCTTTAAGGAACCTCATATTTGAATGGACAAGAGGTGATTCTTGCAAATACAGAACTAGATGGAGTATGTGGAGGGTTGGGACCCGTATGTGTTGGCAATGCGCTTGGAGGTGAGAGCATCTGTGGAGGCTTTGGGAGTGCCACCGGGCTATTTCTGAGGCAAGCCTGCAACAAGAACAATTTTCAAATGCTTGGAAGAGCAGCGGATGCCAGCAGCAGCATCAATATGCTCCCTCTGAGCACTAATTACATTATTAAGCAAACAGACCAACAGAAGACCTAAGTCACAGAAACATAGATTCAGGATCTAGTCACTTACCAGTTGGCTGTAAATAATCCAGGGAGACATTCATTTATTCCTAGCTCAAGACCTCTGGAGAGGTACCTTAACTTGTCCCTAATTTAAAAATCATAGGATCACAGAATCATAGATTTAGAACTGAAAGGGACCTTACAGGCCATTGAGTCCAACCTCCTTATTTTACAGATAAAGAAACTGAGGCACAAGCAGGTGAACTGATTTGCCCAGAGTTGCAGGGCTAGAAAGTTTCTGAGGTAGAAATCTTTCTAGGTAGGAATCTATCTTTCTGACTCCAAATCCCTGAAAGAAATGACTTTCTCATTTAAATCATTGTTAAAGATGGGGAAACCCATATCTCCCCTCCCCAACAGATTCTTTTAAATTAACTTGTGCTTTTAGCCTCTATTTCTGAAAATCTGTAACAGAGCAATCTAGCTCTTCACAAGGGAAACCCAAGGCCTCCTGGTGGCTGTGGCCCACTGAGGGACAGAGAGTAACTTTCATTTTCTCAGTTTGTAGCCAGCAAGCATTTAACTAATTAAGGCAACTTCCCAAATGCATATAAAGGCCAAGAACCTGAAGTTTTCTGGATCTGACTGAGGCTAATCTGAGAGAGACGGCTGTAAGTCTGGGGTTGAAAGCGGCCGACGGAGGCAGGAAGAGAATTTGTGCATACTGGGATCAAATCTGGAGAAAAAAAAATGTCTAAGTGGGGCCTGCTGAAAGAAATCTCCGGCAGACTGAGCCAGCCGCGTGAATGGCAGAGAGAATGGAGGCCATTTGAATACTGATGTGGCCCTCACTTTCTTCCATTTCCATTAATGACATGCTCATCAAGGGCAAACAATAGGACCGGCTGCCTGCGCCTGTCACAGTGTTCGGGTGCTGGGAATGCCAGGCTGTCATCCCCGGGCTGCATTTAGAGACCTGTACACTAATAAGAAGTGCTCTGCGCCATCAATGCAGACAGGTGCTTCCGAGGCTGGGACATGCTCCATTCCCTTCCCCCGAAACCCTCCTCTTGCAGCCCCCCTGACAGATACCATGAAATGCACAAATTAACAGCCCCATCATGCTGGGCTTCTGCTGCCTGCGGGGAAAGCAGAAAATCAAGTTGTCACCCAGGGTGCAGTGATAAAGCCGCAGCCTCATTTCTCTGTTGGTGCCCTATAATAGCAAATGCCAGACAGCTGGATGGATGGGAGGCTTTAGATTAAGGCCCTGATGCACTCTGGCCAGAGAATTAGTAGTTGCTGTTTCCATGTGGTTTATTTCTGTTCAAAATAAACATCTGGAGAGAGCAAAGATTCCTGGGGCAGAAATCCCTTTTTGTGGCTTTCTTCAGCAGCAAGAGAAAACAACTGAAACAGAGCTCATGTCTCCCTTCTGAGACCCAATGGGATTTCCACTTGAAAATCTGCTTAAAACTTTAACAAGGACCTTAAACTATTCGGAGTTGAGTAAAGCTCTCCATAGCTCAGGGCCCCTACTGCCAAGGTCAACCTTGCTGACAGCGAGGGAGATGGGAAGGAAAACTTGCTGAAGCCCCATAAGCACAGGCCCTTTTCTGCTGGGCCCAAGGAGCTCAGATCTAGGTTTCCAGGGAACAGGTCTGGCGTGCTCTTTGTCTTCTTTATGCTACTTTTTCCAAGAAGATGTTTCTGGAGCTTCCAGGGAATGGTCTTGGGAGGTGGGGGTGAGGAGGATGGGGGTGACAGCAGCTGGGAGCAAACCCTACCCAGACTTCCTCTTCTGGACCCTTCTGGTCCTGCTCCAGGTACCACTGCCCACCTCCCCACCCCCATCCAAAGCTATGCCTCCACTCTCAGTTTCTCAAATAATAAACACAAATAGCCCTTTGCTTGATTAGCATGATAGGGGCCTGACCCCCGAGGGGGTTTGCCCTGGTGCAGTGTGCTCCAGGGGGAGTAATGGAGGGGCCTGAGCCCTTCAGACTCCAAGGAGTTTAATGACATAATGACCAGAGAACTTTAACATAAAACAGGAAGAGCAACTAACGAAACTTAAAACATAAAACCCCCCTCCTGTCATTTTTATAGTAATAGTAAAACACTTTATTGAATTTATGAGCTACATAATGACTCTGAAGAATGTAACTTGAATTAGAACCAACTTGGACGTATAATATCAACTATAAACCCTTTTCTATTATCCCATCCCCTCAGCATCTTCTTTCCTCTCTTATTCTTACCAAGGGGACATTGGCTTCTTCCAGACTAGACAGACTATTTCTGTCTCAGACATAGTTCAGATCTTGCTAATAGGCCTGCGTTGAACCTCCAAACTGCTGGTGACCAAGGGAGTGGGTCATGGGAGAAGAATACAGGTCACGCAAGGGAAGACTGACCCTTTTCAAGGCCCCACAGACATGAAAATGCCCCTCTCCCTGGCATGTCGCCAAACTCCCAAGGGCTTGTAGTAAACACACTAGCTACAGTCCTGGACATATTTCGCAGGAGGGTGAGGGCCAGGCTCTCCAAAAGCAAAACTATGAAGCCCTTGAGAGTGGGTGAAAAGGATCAGCGGAAGAAAGTTCTGTCATTGTTTCCTGTTTGTGGGGCTGTTGGTGGTCCAGTTTCTGATGACCGCTTGTGGGGGTGGGGGAGGAAATGCACATCCCAGCTAAGTGGCATGCAGTCCTCTGTTTCCTATTTCCATTTTCACTCCTTTAGGCTTTCTGCTCCCCATGGATCTTTCTGAAGGGGCAATAAAATAAAATGGGTGAAACAAAGCCATAAGCCAGTTAAATCTGAAAGACATGTCATCTCATCTAAAAGGAAGAAACGGACCATTTCCACGCCTAAGGCTGACAGCAACGCCTGAGCTGGCAATAGTGCTATTCCATCTGATTTATAGAATAATGGGGTGACAAATGATGACAAAAATAAACTTTTACTGCACTGAACTGCTCCTTTATTTATGAAATTTGGCCAAGTAGTGAAATCTTTTATCTGCAAGTTGTAACATGGAGTGGAAACGAGCGATTATGGTGTGGTAATAGTAATCCAGCGATGGAGGCTGAGTCAGTTGGAAATGGATTGAAGTAAAATAACTACCACGCCATGATAAATGTGACCGGCGCTTTGCTGACAGATGATCTAACAGGTGTTCATAACAACTATATAAGAGGATTTATTTATGACTCGCCACAGCCGCAGTACTGTAAATCAGCTCTAACAGCTGCACGCTGAGGAAACCAAGTCCCTGATGGAGGAGCAGCGCAAGAACCCAAAGAACACAATTCACTCCAGAATCTTAATCACCAAATAACATTTTTTTTAGCCAATTATGCTGCAGCGCAGAAATTAGAATTACTTTCAATTAGAAAGCTGAGCTGACTACTAACTTCGCTGAAAACGTGTTTGGATTTTGGGCCTCTCATCTTATAGAGGCCCAAACAAAGGGAAGGCCAAAGCGCCTGGGGAAACCAGCTCTCTCTGTTATAGCCTGACATTGGAAAGGAGACTACTTTGGGTAGTTTCATTTTTTTAGTTACAGCTCAGGAAGCAGAACTCAAAGGTATGAAGAACAAACAGGACTCTTTCCAAACTGCGGCCTTATTCTATGTTTGGAAAGACACACCAAGTGTACTGATTAGCCTTGGTTGCTACCCTCCATTGTCCCAACAGAGAAGCATTAAGTGGGTGGAGAAGGAATGGCGGAAAGTGGGGGCTTTAATTCAGATTGAAGAGACATTCTATCACTCACTCATGCAACTGGCCACCAAGATGCAATCCTTGCTTTCAAGGATCTTCTCCGGTCTAGTCTAGCAGGGGACATTACATATACAGGAATTCGTATTAGAGAGGACTACGGAAAATCGGAGGACAGAAGTTCATTTATGGCTTCTGGGGGATATGTTTTGGCTCAGATGGCCTTGGAAGACACCTACGGCTCTTATGATTTGGTAATTCCATGTATTTCCTGGAAGCCTTCATAGAGATGGGTCTTGAGGGATAAGTAAGATTTTGGTAGAAGGGAACTTGGGAGGCAGAACCTGACATTTTAGCAAAAAGAAATATAACAAGCAAAATCACAGAGCCAGAAAGGTAAGGGACATGTTTGCAGAACAGTAAGTAGTCTAGTTTGACCGGACTCAGGTGATGGGAAGGGGAGTGATGTGAGAGAAGCCTGGGAAAACAGGTCAGGGATAGGAGGCCTTGAATGTGAAGCTTAGGTATTGAACCCTGGTGAATATGACTCTGTCCTCCTTTTTGTTGTGGGTGGGACAGAGTGAGTCTCACAGGAGGAGCAGGGGTTGTCATCTCATCTAATCAAGTCTCATTACATTTTCTTTCCCCCAAATTCTCCCCTCTTCTAAGCTTCCCTCTTTCTGACCAGCATATCACCATCCTTCTAGTTACCCAGGTTCACAACCTTGACACCATCTTGAATTCCTCACTCTCAGCCTATATATCCAGTCAGTTGCCAAGCCTTGTGTTTTCGAGCTCCAAACATCACTTGGCAACTGTCCCTTCTCTCCACTTAGCCTAGTTCAGACCTTTCTCATCTTCTGCCTGGATTACTGCAGTAGCCTTACAGTTGATCCTCCTGACTCAGGTCTCAAGTATCTCCCTTCTCTCATCCATCCTCCTCCTCTACACAGGTGTCAAAGTCAATTTTCCCTAAAAGTGTCAGTCCTACTTCTCTACCCTACAAACTCCAGGGGTTCCCGAATGACTCTATGATCAAATATAACTTCATCTTCCTCTCATCCTTCTAAAATGTCTATTTTTTTGTTTTATGTTGTATATAATTATTTGTATGGTTGCATTCATATATAATTTAAAAGTATAAATATATACAAATCAAGGGTGTGGACTCAAAACATTTTCTGCAGATGGGTATGTGATCAAAAAAATCTCGAGATGCTGCTTTAGACAATCTTTTAATGAGCCCATCCATAGTGATTGATGGAGAAGATGGCAGCCTTCATCACAAATAGAAGTTGCAACTTTCACCAACACCACATTGCCTGGTAAGTAGGGGAAGAGCTCCGTTAGTTGTATTCTTCCTCTTGGAAATCAACTTTAGGTATTTTCCCCCCAGTAGCAGATCTTCTGTCTGAATGGGTTATAGATGTTTCTAAAGCAAATCCTACTTTTAGCCTTGTACTGAGATAGAGTGGGAAAAAGCAGTAGCACTTTCCTAAGCGATATGTTACCAGGATTGCTAGGTTGGCTGCAAGACAGTGATACTGATGTTTGTTAAATGTTTGGGAATGCGAGGTATACTGTAAAGATTATTATTATTCTTTATATTTTCTTCCCTTCATACAAAAGGTTTCCCACAATCTGTTACTTTATCCAAAGTCTTCTCTCTGTATAATTGTTGATATTTCTAGAGCACTAAGGATTTAAGGATTCCATTGTGCGATATGTGCATTATCTCATTTGATTCTCCCAACAACCAGTTAGGTACTAAAGTATTAATATCTTTTTACTGATAAGAAAAATGGGGCTCAGGGAGACTGAGTGACTTGCCCATGATAGTAATTAGCATAATTACATGCTAGTGTGTCAAAGAGAGAACTAAAGCCTTTGTTTTTCCTGACTTGAAGTCCATGATAATACATCGCTTCTGACACACATAACAAGAGTTTGCATTTATCATTTAGAGGTTTGCAATGCCCTCATACACATTGTCCCATTCGAGCTTTGTAACAACCTAATAAGGTAGCTACTGTATGTAATATTATTATCTCCATTTTACGGATGAGGCAGGATTTGAACACAAGTCTTCCCTGACTCCAAGTCATGGCTTCTCTCAGACAGACTTCTAAAGATGGCACTTCTCCTCCTATTTCCATTATCAGGAACCAAAACAAATAACCAAGTTTTCACAAATAATTGATGGCCTAACTACCAGGTTATAGAACAAATTTGTTGTTATTCAGTCATTTCAGTCATGTCTGACTCTTCATGATCCCACTGAGGTTTTCTTGGCAAAGATACTGGAGTGGTTTGCCATTTCCTTCTCCAGCTCATTTTATAGATGAGGAAACTGAGACTACAGGGTTAAGTGACTTGCTCAGGGTCACATAGCTAGTAAATGTCTCAGACCAAATTTGAACTCAGGTCTTCCTGACTCCAGGTCTGGCACTCTATCAACCGCACCATCTGGCTGCCCTATAGAACAACTAGCGGAACTGAAAAACGAAAATGAAAAGATGCAAAACTTCAAGTTATGCAACCCTCACAATATTACTTTTAACTATGATGAGATCTTGAAGGTCAATGATAGCAAATGTCTAGACCCAGTGCTAGGAAATTACTGCCCAGAGCTTATCAAAGGACGGAGACATTTAGCCCGTTGCAGAGACATTTAGATTTAGATAGTTTTTTTTTTTTTTTTACAAGAAATGGGCCTTAAACTCTGCATTTCATAGTCTAAAAAATTACAAACAGGTAAGAGGACGTGTTAGGCTTTCAGATCCAAGCATCATAAACTATCATGTTAATGCTTAAATGAATATGGAAACTTCAATTGCTCAACTTTCCATCAGCAGAACCAACTGTCCTATTTAGTTTCTTTTCCCATCTATAATCAGGGAACAGTAAAAGAGGAGATAGTCTTGAGACACCCATACACACCAATTTAGAACTGGGAGAGACCTTACGGACCTTTAGAGACCATCTAGTCCAACCAAATCCTTCATTTTACAGACCACAGGCACATAACTTTAGATCTGGAAGGGAGGAGTGAGTTCAATGCCCTTATTCTACAAATGGAGTTGTGTCTTCCCAGGGTCACATAGCTAGTATCTGAGCAGATTGCGGGGTGGAGGTGGGAGAAATTGAACATAGGTTGTTTTTTTTTCCCCCTTTAAATCTACCATTCCACACTACTACTGAAAAAACAAGCTCAGAGAAGGTGACTTGCCCAAGGTAATATAGGTAGTGTCTTGACTGGTGGATGTAGGACAGGGGGAATCTAGGACTTATTGGTTATTATAATCAATCTGCTTTGGATGATTCTTACCGCATGGCATTTTAGTTAAAGACCAATGTGTATACAAACCACTAGATCCCTCTTTTTATGGTGAAATGCTTAAATAAAAAGTCAGATCATTGTCAGAACTTCTCTCCTCTTTAACTAAACCTCACCAGTCTGTTGACTTTTATCTAAACCTGCCTCTCCTCTACAAAGACTTCTCAGACCACTACAGCTCAGTAATCACTCTCTTCTGTGACATTCTTTCACTCCTCTGGCAATGTATGCTCTTCTCACACTGCTCTGGCCTGTCTGTTAAGTGTGTAGTTTGACATCTTGGATGTATTTTCCTATAGAAACAATGTTATCAGTGGTGGTTAGGTTTCTCAGTCAGAATCACACATACACACAAAAAAAAATATATAATAGATTATTGTTGCAATATCTACTTTAATACTTCAAGGATCTGTTAACTTTATGGGCACTGGTACCCCCTTTTAGGATACTTTTTGGTGACTGAACAGACTGTTGCAATACTATTAGTTGTACAAAAGTGTAATGAGTTCCAAAGGGATCAATCAGCATTTTTAAAGCACTAGACAAGTAAGGCAGAAGCTACCCTCAAGGAACTTACAGTCTACTGAGGGGATTGGGGGGGGTATACACAATATGTTCACAGATCTGTAAATATAGGATATATTCACAAGAAGTGAAGGGATAGGGCACAGATGAAATAAACAGGAAAGACTTCTTGAAGGAGACATACATGAACCGAGACTTGAAGGGAAAAATGGGATCCATGGAACACAGGTGGAGAGAGATGGAGAGAGAGGAAGAGAGGGGGAGAAAGGAGGGGAAGAGAGGGAGAGAAAGAAGGAGAGAGGGAGAGAGGGAGAAAGAGAGAGAGAGAGAGAGAGAGAGAGAGAGAGAGAGAGAGAGAGAGAGGGAGAGGGAGGACAGCCTGTGCAGTAGGAAACATGAAATAAGCCAGTTTGTCTGGAGATGGTGCATGAAGAGGACTGTGTAATGAGTCTGTATGAAAGGATAAGTTGGAGCCAGATTCTTTTTGTTTTTACTTTTAAATTTTTTTCAAGTAACAAGTAGCTTAAAAAAATAGTCTGTCCCTCCCACCATCCCTTTTCCCTCCTCCCCACCTCTGGTAAATTTAAAAAATAAACATCTAAAAAACAAATTCCTCAAAGTATATCTACATAGTTCAGCAGAACAAATTCCCACATTAGCCATGTTCAAAAATGTGTATCTCTTTCTGCATTTTAAGTTCATCACTTCTCAGGCGGTGAGTGACATGTCTGATTTCATTCTCTTTCTTATAAACCACATAAACCATTCTTTAAAAAATAACATACACAACCACCATAAACTTGTGGTTTATCAATGTGCTGATAAGAATTCTTTTACACTTGTTTTTCTCTATAATAATTGTATAAATTCTTCTCCTAGTTCTGCTCACTCCTCTCTGTATCAGTTCAAAAGTCTTCCTATTTTCCTCTGAAACCATTTCATACTTTAAGGCCCAATGATATTTCATATTGTTCTCACACTTTATTTAGCCATTCCTCAATAGGATACCCCTTTAATTTCCAAGAGAGCTACTATAAATATTTTTGTACATATCAATGTTTCCTCTTTCTTCGATATCTTTGGAGCATAGTCCTAGTAGTTGCATAGCAAGTCAAAGGGCATGTAGTTTGTTAAGTTCCTGGGCATAGTTCCAAATCATTTTTTAGAATGGTCATACTGATTCATGGCTCTAATTCGTATTCACGGTTCACTAATGTACCTGTTTTCTTCCAATATTTGTCATTTTCCTCTTCTGTCCTCTTTGCCAGTCTGGAACTTCAAAGTTGCTTTAATGGATATTTCTCTAATTACTAGTAATTTTAAATTATTTGGGTTTTTTCATGATTGACAGCTTGAATTTCTTCATTTGAAGAATGCCTACAGCTGGATTGTAAAGGGCTTTAAATGTTAGGGGGATATTTTATCTAAGTAGAAACAGGAAGACATTGAAGCTTCTTGAATAGGGAATCGGTTACAATTCTAGTTTTTGATTATGCCTAATTCATCCCATTTGGTTGTGAGTTCCTTGAGTTTTCTATCCTCTGAGCTTAACATTGTGCCCGGCACAGAAAGGGCACTTAATAAATGTTTATTGACCCCGAGTCTGACTCCATTCAATGACCATTAGGACAAATAATAAACAACAGACCTATGTAAGATCTATAATCCCACTCCATCGCCTCATTGTGACATGGAGATGACTGAGCTCTCAAAGACTGTGCTGGTAGAGTACAAAGTCCGGAGGGTCCTACCAAACTAAAAAGGGAAGCTTGGGAGTGATCTTCATGTGTCGTCCAAAGCACAACCTAGCTGAGTTCTGAGTGCCTCATCACCAGGTGGATTTTCTCTGGTTATGGGAACCCTTGGAGGACGGTTACCATTATTAGAAGGAATGTTGGGGCAGCTAGGTGGTACAGTGAATAGAGCTCTGATCTTGGAGTCAGGAAGACCTGAGTTCAAATTCAGCCTCAGACACTTAACACTTACTAGCTGTGTGACCCTGGGCAAGTCACTTAACCCTAATCGCCTCACCCCCCGCCCTAAAAAAAAAAAAAAGGTAAAAGGAGGAATGTCCCTACTGACAAAAATCACCATTTTTGGGCTGTGTGCAGAGCACTATTGAGTATATGGGAAAGAAAAAGTTAAACGAATCTTGGTCTGTATCTTTTAAGTGGAACAAAAAGAGGGAGAGAAGATGAGCTAGCAATAGATCTTCCATGGATAACAGAACCTTAGGAAACAGTAGAGAAAGAAGGAATGGGATTAAGGAAAGTGTAGATACACAAGAAAAGGAAGGTGGTCAGAAACTGATATAAACGATCTTTGAATGGCAAAAGGTAGGAGCATACATGTTGGATGAAACCCCTCAGGAAGAAAGGAGGTGGTACAGGAAGAAACTTGCTGATCAGACAGTTTCCCTAAGAGAGAAAGAGACTAAGAGTTTGACTGTTGTTCTTGGAAGTAGTAGCTTTGGATAATTGGAGGGGAATAAGAAAAAGTAGTATGCAACTGCCTTTCACACATATATTTTATTTCCAACTTGGCGTTTAGAAATTGAGAGAAATCTCTATATTGCTGAGGGTGTATATAGGCTATTTCTTACACTTCTTCATTTCTCCAAAAACTTAATAAAAGGACTTGTCTATAGAGTGTGAAAAATAACCCACAGATTAACTCCTTTGTCACACTTCAATTTTCTGTTAATTCTATAAAGCTGGAGACCTGTGATGCCATGCGGCCATTCACGTTATTGATGAATAAACTGCATATTGTTAAGAACATTTAGATCTACACATGCTCTGTTGGCTCAGAGGAGTGTTAAAGCCCAGTTCATTTCATGTTCTAAGATACTCCAACAATATTACCATTTCTTGTATAGAAATACTCCTTTCACTGACTCAACTCAATGACTTACTAGATGGGCTTCAATAGTTGTTTTGGCCAAAAGATATATCACCCTCAGCCAATGGGGTCATATACTTCTTCAAAACTGCCTACGCTAGTCCATCATGATAGAAAGGCTTCAAACATGGGCTCAGTAGTTAATACAAAGTTGTAAATGAATTGTGCATATGAAAGGCAGTTGACCATAAGTGTTTTCAAAGCCTGTGCCAGCAGAGTCCAAGCTTAAATTGCCATGGAAATTCAACTAAAAGTAATGGGTTGAACCTTTATAGAGGTGACTTTAGGCTGAATGTAAAGAGAAACTTCCTAGCAGTTAAAGTTAACCAAAAGTGGAATAGGCCACTTTGGGAAGTACTGGGTTCTCCTTCACTGAGGTCTTTAAGCAAAATGTAGACAATCATTTGTAAAATATGATATAGAGTGAATTCTTGTTCTGTGAATTCTTGATGGACCCTGAGATCCCTTTCAACCTTGAGATTCTATGACTGTGTCATACATTCTAGGATAGGCCTGACTCCCCCTTCCTCACTTCCTACATGACAAAAAAAGGTAAATAAGCTACTAGACTGTTTCATGTGAGACCTTCATGATCACAATAGTTGATGAGAAATACAAAAACAATAGCTGATGAAAAAAAGGGATATGTACACAATTTTTAAAATATCTTCCAATTATCTTATTTAATTTCACTCACTCCTCAAACATTCAAATTCATAAACTTAGATTCTAAGGTCAAACACCTTTAAAACACACACACACACCCCAAACTCTTTTTATTAAAATACTTATAAATGGGAATAGCCAGAGGCAGTACATAGTATTTTTATTTAATATGATCATCTTTGGGTTCTCTTCAATCTTATAAAACTATTTTTCAAATCAAAAGAGAGAAAAGGCCTTATTTCTGTCCTGTAATATGAGGTAGAAAATACCACTGTAGTTCTTCAAAACTGGTGTATATAAAATGTACCATTAAGTGAACATTAAAATATAAAAATATAGCTAGAATTAGGACTTTAACTTTGGCTAATTCAACTCTATAGAATAATTTAAAGATAATCACAGAATATGATAAAATCAAATGAATTCCAGACAAAGAATTCTGAATCACTTTTCTTAAAAAAAAAATCTGCTGTTGGACACTTCAAATATCACGTATATAAAAAATGTTTCAATCATATTAAGCTACTGGTGTTAAAAGTATCAAACGGAAACACATTAAAAGTCATACTATCAGTTAAAGACATTAAATCCAAAAATAAGCAGTCACAATTATTATACTTTTCTCATTAAAAACTGAGGTCTCACTAAAACTCCTGTGGTTGTTCCAGAATACAAAAAAAAGTAGTGTTGGAGGTCCTATTTTTAGAGATAACATCCCTTAAAATTTGAAAATAAAATTTACAGCCAAGGGTATTTAGTTTGTCAAACTGTGTGTTACTTTTCAAACAGTTACTTAAAAATCCAAAATGACAAAGCTTTGGAAAACAGGAGTAGTAATGGAAATGCCAAATGACTTGGGGGTACCACTTAAGATAAAATATAGTACTTTAGAGTGAGGGACAGCCTGCAACTCAGACAACTATACCTCTCTTTCCTTAGGTTTATCACAGTACATGAACCTGAACATTTTAAGAATTTTCCCAGACGTTCTATTTCTCTCAAACCATATGTTCCAAGGACCTTCAATTAAAATGTTTTCCTCCTCTTCTCTTTCTCCCTAGTATTCATTCAAATTTAAAATGATCTACCAAAAGTTTGTTTTTTTTTTTGGGTGGGGTGGGGAGGATTGAACAGTGGGGCAGAGAGATTGGAGAATAGGAATGAACAACTAGCACAAACTAAGGTAAACAAACCAACCAATTACAATATAACTAATTTACAACTGGAGTACTCATTGAGAGAAAAAAGTTTAGAAAAGACGACTTTCAAATTGGAGAATAATTTTAATTAAAAAACTGCAAGTTGCTAAACAGCAGATTTTGTAAATATGAGCCAGTCTAATAAAAAAATTTCAAGTCTTAAATTTTTCCATCACTTGATGTGCTTTTCATACAACTTAATTTTGATGTTATTTCTGAAATCCATGTTCATACGAGTCATTTTTCTATAAGCTTCATACTAAAGAATTTCAGTTCCCCAAAGTTGGGCCTACTGGACCATCAAAGATCAGTATAACAATCTGAAGTATAATTTAAAGAGTTTACTCAGCAGCAGTAATAGACCTTGTTATCAAATCTCATGAATTGTTATTCTGTGAGTTGACTGTTTTAGATGAACAGCTTTTGTTCAGCAACACAAAAGTTTTTGAAAAATATTTACCAATAATTTTCTTTTTGACAGTGACCAAGGGTTAGAAGATGTTTTCTTTTAGTGACAAAATCCTGCTGGCTCCCTTGCTTACTGAACAGTTTTAGAATTAATGGATTCCAAAATAGGTGGTGATTAATTACCAAGGAAAAAGCAAAGAGATTATTTATATGCTATTTTATTTATTCTTTATCATTCAGAAAATCTGATGACAGCAGTCATCAGCAAATAATTATGACACAGAAATTCACTGAGCAACAGTATTTTGCAAATATTCCATTGCTCTCTTGCTCAATTTCAGACATCTTCACTATCCTATGCCTAGCTGGGAGATCAGCTAGATTCTCTTAAATTTTTTGCTTATTGGTGAAGGCAAACTGATTTCCAATGAACTTTAATTATTCAACACTTATTTATCAGAACTAGAAAAGTCAAGGAAAAAGGGTAGAAGGTCAGGGGAGAATATATGGCACATGGATTCAAGAGTTTAGATAATTGACAGTAAAATATATGTTCTTTGGTTAGCAAACCGAAAAAAAAAGGGGCAAGTACTGGATACATGATAGACACACACTAGCATTCTAAAGCAGGAGACAAGAATGTCAAGAGTGTATTCTTCCCCCACTGCCAGATGGAAGGGCTATTATTATAAATGAAAGGCAGCAGTAGTGGATGCCAGGCACTTTTGTTGTGTGCCAGATTCTGAGGTCCAGATGTAAGCAGGTTACCCCTGGGACAGGACAGGCTTCAGCTCCCGCAGCAGAATAGAACCAATCACCGTTTTCTCAGTGTTTATGATGAGCTGTGCTGTAGAGCCTTCCTTCAGCTCCACTGTGACTAGCATCAGTGACCCACTGTGCACAGTTTTAGCTGCAAATCTGGAGGAAAAAAAGTGAAGAGATCTTCATGATGAGGGGAAAGAAAGAAGACAGCATATTGTTCCTAAAGTCAAATGAGTTTTACAGAACTTTTTCCCCCCAAATAAATTAATCTAAGAACAGGATCCCTACTACCAGAAAGCCCAAACCCAAGCATTCTTTAGAAAATAAACTGTACAACATCCTGACCCTGAAGTCTGCAATTTTAGAGTTTGTCAAATGAAGACTCTTTTATTTAGATGTTTAAATGTGAATCTGCATGTCAGCAGCCCTTCATTTACAGAGTAAGGTATTTTGGGGGTCATTTTAAAGTATATTAATTCACTTGATATTTAACATATTGCCTTGGATATAGTACATCATTCTATTTTTCTTCTCAATGTTATTTTCTGACCACAAATGTATCTTTCCCAGAGTTTGAATTTTAAAAGTCTTGAGTATTTGAAATGAAAACTGTTTATGGAAGCAGTTGTAGGGGAATGCAGAGGAGGAAAAAACCTTTCTCCTCTACCGACAATGAAAATGTTTCCTATATTTCCACCATTGAGTCAGGTCAAAGGATTCCATCTCTACTGATGATGACCTGGAATCAAGTGAAAACGACCAATGAAGTACTTACTTCCCTTTGTTGTACCTTCAGAACATTAGATTCCCCCTTTTTCCTTTTGAATATAAGAAAGGAAACTTAAGGACTAATGCTCTATTACTACATTCCAAGACACGAAGAACCTACTAATTACATGGAATTAAAAGCAAAACTAGCCTTTTAAGCACTGCAATTGACTAAAAAGCCATTTTGAACACAATGAACTTCTGTCAATCCTGCTAATTCATTCTGCATGCACAGCCAAGCCCCAGAGACAGGAAGGAAGAGGATGGCAACCACCTAGTCCTTCATATCCCATAAGGAACAATCCACACTATTTTGGGGGGGGGGGGGGGGGCGACAAACCAGAGCACAACAAAGTTGCTGCGCATGAGCTTTTGAAAACACTAACAAGTGTAGAGCAGGTCTGTGACCTGCTGTGACCCCACCTTTCAGGGCCAATCCCCTTTCCCCTTTCTGAATGACACGTGTCTGAATCAGAGCCATCTGCCTCAATTTGCGCAACATCTTCAGTCACAATAGGACCCAGTTAGCCCTGACAACAGCTCACAATACATAAAAATAGAACTGCTGGGCTGATAGCATGCTGTGGGCTATTCAGGAGCAAACCAACTGGTCAGTGTCTCATGTCTGACAATTAGCATGGGCCTTGCACAGTGCCTACTGGGGTCCTCAGGGATCTGTTTAATTACCATCAACATAAAAGAGGGAGTTTATCAGGAGACACTCAAAAAAACTTCACTCCAGACTTAATTAAAATATTAGCCACTTAAGCAGGAAGCAGATTCTCTTTAAATGAGAAGTAATTTCTTTTTGATTTTTTAAAAATCACATCAAAATCTCGTAATATGTTACATTTTTTTTTTTGGGAAAAGCTAACAGGCCATTTTTGGCCCTAAATATAATTATGAAAAACTTTCCCAACAATAATTAGAATAATGCATCAAAAGAAAAATATGCTAATTTTGCTAAACTGAAAATAGTATCAAGTCTTTTAAATTATGTTTTTAAATGCTAGTTAATAATGGGTTATTGACAAGGTATGAAAAAACAAACAACCCATAACCATTTATCTGTCCTATGAATTGAAAACATTTCCTTATAGGCTAAAACACACTGGGCATTCGTAAAGGACATCAAAAAGAACAAAGTTTTTCCTACTAAGGGCAGTTACTCTTGAAGTTATCAGTTGAAGGGCAGAAAAATATTGTGTGTGTGTATAAAATATATTACATATATGTACATATTTATGAAGCTCTATTACACACCAACTTGCTTTTTTGTCAGATTCTTAGTCTCAAGAGACTAGGCAATGTTTGCTCAATTTCCATTCTGAGGGTCCACACCTCTTAAATAACCTTTCTTGTATGAGGTTTATCACAGGCCTATGGGATTTCTTTTGTCCAAAATTCTGAGGGATTTCTGCCTCCTAGGAAAAATCACATTTATGTCAAATCAGGTTACCAGAGGCTAGCTAATGACTTAAGCATCCTGTTTATTAGTTACTTTTGTCTATAATCTTGGTCATTCCATCCATAATGTAAAGCCCCTTATTTCTCCAGTTGATTCTGACAGGTTTATAATTATGTAAACAATAGTCTTATTAGTCCCTTTATTTACTTAACACTTGTGTCATGGGACCACAGAGAAACAGATTATGTCTGAATAGGGACACAAAAGCCTGTAGTTTTCAGTTTTAGTGCTGCATAGCCCCAAGGCACGTTTTTACTTCTTTTCTATTAAAAACTTAAAGTGGTAGAGAGCCAATGTTACGATAATGCAAAATTCATCAGAGACATGTGTCAATTTTGGTGTCAGTATGTTTATGCAGATTAAAATTAGTTTCTTGTACATGTTCTTTAAATCCTATTACCACCAAATTCTCAAAATGCTCTAATAAATAAGGACACGAAAGAGAGGAGGTATGCATTTGCTCTGCAGTGGAAACATGCTAAACAAATCGTTCCAGCAAGAGAGCTGTTAGCTAGTATAAAAGCAACTGCATTGTTAACAAGGTCTCTGTGTTCTGGTGGGCACCGGTGTTGGAAGCACTGCTTTAAAGAAGACCAGAAGATCAGATGTTCTGACATTCTCATTTCACAGTTCAAAAAAGATGTATTTAATTGGAACACAGTGTGATCACAGTGTGGTTTGTTTTGGATTGCAGAAAGCAAATGTGTATCCCACCACCCCTCCCCCAACTTAGTATGTCGGGGAACCGTAAGTCAGACCACAGTCCCAATCTACTGTCACAAGGTGATCATTTTAGAAGTATTTCTAAATAAGTTCATACAATACAAAGTAACTAATTTTTAGACGCAAGATTAATGATCAGGAAGACCACTGGTGCCAATTACATAGCTACAGAAATTAATAGCTGACATCATTAGAGCATTTAGGTTGTACTTGGCTTAAAAGATATGTTAAACTGACATTCTTTTCCTTGGAAGGTGTTTGACTCCATGTTGGGTCAACATTGTTTTGCTTCTCGTGCTTACTGAACATGTACTTTGTCTTTAATCACATAAACTAATTTTCTTCTTTGGTAACTGTCACCATCTTCAAAAACCTGTATATGGAAGTTTTCTTTTTAAAGAATATGAACAAATTTTCAGCCCTTGATTTGAACCTTTTCCTAATCAAATTCTGTATTTAACTTTTTCTTTTCTTTTCATAAAGCATGTGCTTTTTCAAATGAGATCTCAGTGGATGTACAATGCTGAGTTTTTGTAATGGAGCTCCTGTGATACAGGGAGGGTCTACTAGGAGACCAACCAACCCCGAAAAACAGAAACCGAGTAAATGAGAACAAATAAGTGGGCTGACAGTTAAAAATGCATTGTCTATTTAGGATGGGTTCTATCTTATTAAGAGGTATTTTTAATAATTTTTCAATTCATTCTCTATCAAGTACTAATTGCTTAATATTACCCCAAAAAAAGCAAGATTTTAGCTCTAGGGAACCTTAGAGATCATTCCAACTGCTCTTTTATTACAGAGATGAAAAAATTGAGGTCCAGAAGTGATCTGATCCAAGATCTTGTCCAAGATCACCTAAGTTGTCAGCATCAAGGGTATGCTTGTATTACACCTTGCCAAATGGATGTCCACAGATGTGTAACACTGAACTGTTGGCATTTAATACTTTGTAGAATATAAAATATTACTAGGATTTTAAAAACAGAAGAAAATAAGTTGGCATTAAACTCTAAATAATATGTGTTCCAATTTACTGAAAACTTCTTCTATCTTAACTAATGATAATTAGGGTGACCAAAACCAGTCAAATAACAACAAATGAAATATTAACAGTATTTAAAACATATTCATGTACTTAAAATATATTTTCTCTGGATTTGTGAGAAGCTGTGTGGGGACTTCAAGTCCCCTTAGTTTGAGTGAATGAAAAAATCTTGTATCTAAATGTAAACAATTAAGATATTTATATTAAAATAATCCTTAAAATGATATTTGTCTCAAAAGCTGCATGAATTTTCCAAGGTATTCAAAAACAGAATTAAAAAAAAACAACAAAGAAACAAAACAAAACCCCAAAACACAGAACAAGATTTGCTAGAGTTAATGTAAACAGCTCTAAGACATGCTTTTTCTTCTCTTTGGTAGCCTTCCTGGTCCCTGATTTTTCTATTCTGAGTTCAATTTTCTCCTGTTTTCTGTTCTACTGGTTACCAGAAGCTGTGACAATGGCCCACTCAGGCTAAAACTTTTTTTTTTCCTACCCTGTACATGAAGCCTTCAATTACTGCCTGCTGAAGCAGACAGAATCCTATTAGTAAGAAAGACGATCACAAGATGCAATGCCCTGCCCTCGCTGTACAAAAATAATTAGTCCAAAGTTGACAAATGTGTAATGAAGTTGCACAATGCTTGTATGTAAGAAATCCTGGTTTGAATTAGTTTCCTACTTCCAAATACCAGAGTGAATTGCTATGGGACAATATTTTCCAAAAAGCTGAAATGAAACAAAAATTTAAAAACTGTTACTATCTTATTAATTTGGTTTAGCATATCACAGCAACAATACAAAAAATGCTTTGAACAGGGAGAAAAATCTATAAACTACATTTTTTAAAAGTTGAATATATAATTACATTTTAAGAGACAATCCTAGAATGCTTAATTAATATTGAGAGAAAAGTTTAAATTTAATTCAAATTCATAAATGTCAACATCTCCCTTTTATAATTTCCAAAATTAATTCTTTAATACCAAGATGTAATACTACCAGTTAGACAAAAATAATCTATCCCCAACACTATTTAGTTTTGGCTATTCTCCATTCTGGTTTTTAGAGATACTAAACATATTCCACACTCTAAACCAACTAGTTTTTATTCAATGACACATTCTTTTTCTTCTACACAGTAAACTCAATTTATTTCCCAAACTCAGAGGATGAGAAGAAGAAAAAACTCTACCCCCTTCCCTGGGGGAGACGGAGGGAGACACACAGACTGATGGGGGAGGGGAGAGAAAGATATTTAAAAACAAAAGGATTAAAACCCCCTCTCCTCACCAATGCCTTAAAACATAATTCTTAAGCCACTGTCTCTTGCTTAGATTCTTTTTTTAAAGTAGTGAATATAGCAGAAAAAAGCAATAAGGATACACTTTCTGTTATTTTAACAGAAAATAGTTCTATTCATAAATTTCAGTAGTCATAGAATAGTATACCTCACAAATGGCAACATTAAGAATGCTTTAAATTTAAAGTCATTTTGCTTTGCAAATATTCAATAATTCCTTCTGGTCAACAATTAACTGTGAGGTCCTTGCTTGATTTTTCAAAGAAAAGGACGCCTATATATTGTAGTTCAAAGCACTCAGATACAAAAGCAGTGCTGTCCTCTAGCGGACAACAACCACCCTGTGAAAGAACTATCGATTTTGATTAACTTCAAGTCTAAACAGGTTCTACAAATCTTTAATCTTATTTCAGAATCAAAATCAATCAGTTTTTTGGGGGGACTCCCACCCACATACACAACTCTAAAAATTAAGACAGCTTCCTGGAAGATGAAATAAGACTGATGTCAGAACTCATGAAGTTAGAAAGCTGAGACATCCAACATTAGTGATGGACAAAAAATATATCATGAGTTACTTCAAATATTACTGAGGTTTTACATCTTCAGAAGGTCTGAGAAATAAACGACATACAATCCTTGGGGCTGGGTTAGCAGAACAATGCACTGAGTTGAATGATATGGTTCTCTTAAGATAGAAAATAATTATTGTGTACAGGAAGTTTGCTCAATAAGGACCACCAAAGATAATATTTTGTGGCAATTAATGGCTATAAAAGTTGACGGGTTAGACTCTAACCATTAGAGACTAACCAAGCTCATTTGGAACACTACCTGATCAAAAGTCACTGTCACTATTGCTATTCTAAGTCTGGGGGAAAAAAAAAACAAAATGCCTTTTTAATGTGTTAAGTTAAAAGTTGGACTGCATGTTGCCATGGATACACTGTTCCATTTACAGCACTTGCCTTTCCCCTAATAGCTAATGACCAGGGTGGTAATAACAAACCTATTCCACTAACATTATATTTACCCACAAATTAAGAAAATTGCTTCTATTTCACAAACACAACAAATATCTGTAATTAACAAGGGAGAAGGAGAACAAGACCAAATCAAGAGTATAAAATGAATACAAAGTACTGATTAAAAGCAATAATTAAAGTTTTTCTGTAGTGTTAATTCAATAAACTAAGAAGTAACATGAAATCTGGGCAGAGCAAAAGCTTTCACTCAAGAAGAATTTTTTTTTAAAAGGGCTAATTTATTGACCATGAAAGGGCACGACCAACTCTCACTGGGCAGCCGCACAAAAAATCAGCCGTTCTTATCAACAAAACTTGTACTACTGAATGTGAACCCTGGCATCCTCTGTGGGTGAAGGAGAATTTGGATTGGTTTAGACTAGTGACGTCAAGAGGCCACTAAACCATACATCAGAATCCCTGTGGCAGCATAATGACTTAGAAAATCATACATTAACATTATCTATGTTGTTTTACGTTATTTATTTTGTTAAATACTTCCCAATCACATTTTAATCTGGCTCAGTCTAACTTGAGAATGTTGTGGATCACATGTGTGAGCAGCATGTTAGACACGCCTGGTTTAGACAACTCAAAGATTGAAATTTTTATGACTGCAGATTATTTTGAATCAAACTCTATGAAAAGATAAGGCTATAATGTACTGGTATAATTAACAATGTACTATTTTGCTTGAGCGCTTAGCTATTATGGAGACAAGACTGAAAAAGCTGAAACAGTTTTTATCTACTGCATTCCCTAACCCACCACCTCCAAAAAGGTGTATGAACATATAAAGGCGGAAAAAATTGTATATGTAGTAGTGATCTTTTGTTTTTATTATTCAAGGTCTGATTATGTACTTTGTAGATTATTCTGCCGATTTTGGTCATTTCACTGCTCATTAACACCTTTACCAGAGAATAAGCTAATTAAATAAAAGATGAAACTTTAAACAGTTCATTTTGCTATTAACAACTTGGGTAAAATGCAAGATAAAAAGGAAGTTGAAATAAGCAACAAGGAGATTTCTAATTTTCTGAAATAGCTCTTTCCTCTCCTCAGCCCTGCTAGACTCATTGCCTGGACATGAAGTCCCTGCAGCAATTCATCTATCTTTTTCTAAAATGAATTTAATCTTTAAAAAAAAAAATCCACAGACACACACACATATAAATATTGACACAAAAAGTCACTTCACAAAAGATACTCCCTAACACCAACACTTTTTTGGTGGTTCCCCCACTTCCATCTTTCCCCCCAAACAAAACCCCAAACAATAAAAGTTTAAAATTCATTTCTTATTAACCTCTAAAAGATATAACTAGGACCTGACATATCAATTTATTCTGTATTCTGAATACTCTTTATTTACTTCTGTTAGTGTGTCTGTGTTAGTGTTACCTATCTTAGATTATAAGCTTATAAAGGGCTGAGGATGTCTGTACATTCTCTTTGTATGGTACTACCACAGGACAGGGCTTAATAAATGCTTTCTGATGAGGAGGCTTTCAATGTCCACGTTTTCCTGATTTCCCCTTTAATAACTGAGTTATCTATATTGTGGCAAAAACCATACTGCCTTTTACTAATAATAGTCTTTACTGTATTTTAATAGCAGAATTTTCACATAGAAAATCTGAGTCATGGATTTTCAAAGCATAATATTCCAATAGACTGTCTGATGCTACCACTCATTTCAAAACAAAACTAAACGTCATGGCAGAAGAATTATATTAAATAAATACCAATTTCACAGCCAAAATAATTTTCTCAATTGATCTGTTCCTTTAATGAGTGACTGTATAGGACTTATTGCTGCTTTTTAAAATAAAGTGCTGAAACCATATACATTTAACTGCTTTTTTTTTCTCCTTTCAGCAAGACCATTTTGCATAGTTGCTACAGAATTTCATTTTATATTTGGTCTTAATCAACTTCTTAATTAAAACTTCAACTTCATATCTTGACATTTTTCTGATAGGAAAAGCAGATCATTTTCTTATTCACTCTTTTAAATAAGAATTCATTTGATACTTAATACAAAATCCATCAAGAATTTGAAAAGCATCAGATTATAATGTTATTTTGTTTGTATTTAATGCTATTCTTGAACAATTCATTCTAATGTTCTACATTCCAATGGCAAGCAATTTTCTCCTATAATTAAGGTTTATGAATGGGTGTGGGGTATGCATGTGCATGTTTGTACTGTGGACTGGACCAATAAGTTCAATGGCACAGGGATCTCCAGATGAGGAAATTCCCAGGAAATTCCCTGTACCCATGTAGGTCAGCATTTGCTTGGCCATATAGAGTCTTATGAGAGTTGCATGAGACCCAAGCAATTATGTGACTCATCCAAGGTCACACAGCCAATATGTGTCTGAGGCAGATCTTCCCGACTCCTCAAAGCTGATTCTCTGTCCATCATGCCTTAGGTATCATCATCATCATCATCACCACCACCATCATCATCATCATTATTATTACTGTGTCCATTAAGAAGTCTTTGACTTCTTTGATTTCCCTCAAAAATAATAAGGTTTTTATGTTGACTACTTTGTAAAAGTGCCTCTGTTGTGTAATTTTCCTTTACAAAAGACTACTCTTAGTGCTCCAACAAAAAGGTATTTGGTGGCTAAGATGAGACTCAAATCAAGCCTCAGACACTTACTAGCTGTGTATCCCTGGGCAAATCATTTAACTTCCCTCATCTTTAGATTTCTCATCTGTAAAAATGAAAATAATAAGAGAATCTTCCTGATAGAGCTGTGAGGATCAAATAAGATACTGTTTGAACAATTTTTTGTAAACCTTAAAAGTGCTACATAAATGTGAGTTATTACTGGGAGGGGAGGAACCTGTGATTTCACTGGTACTGGGAATTCCTGGTTAAGAGAAATCTTTCTACTAGTGCAGCTTAGCACCACTTCCCTATTCTATAGTTTTCAATTTATAATCTTAGAGAGCTAGCCTGGTGTGGTAGGTAGTGCACTGGCCTCAAAATCAGGGAGACACATATTTGGCAACATGACCCTGGGCAAGTGACCTCTGGCAAGTAAGAGCTGTAAGTAAAAATAAAGTAACACTTAATAATAGGTCATTCTGAAAGCATGTTGTAAAAGAACTCAAACTCACAACAATAAACTCAGTCCAATATAGAAATGCAATACAAAGTACTGCATTTTAAAAAACATCAGCACAACACAATGAAGGGACAAAATGATAGTTTCGGTTAGTTGATGTAAATGGTCATTTTAACTTAAAATGAAATGAAGGATAACATTTGTGCCCATTACAGTGCTTTTGATATAGAAGGTGAATACAAGTCATGTAAGGAAAACAATCCTCTCTAATGTCTTTGTGGGATCAATGCATGAAGAACTCTGTATTCACAGAGTTTATTCTTCCTCATTACGAAGCTCCCTTGATCTTAGTATTGTAGATATACTTTGGAAGTTAAAAGTAAAATGCAAAGATTAGGAACAAAAAGGCAACTTAAGATTCACATAGTTCCTGCCTACCTGTCTGACTGTTATCCACTTGGGAGATTTATCTATTGACACCATGGACAACCACTTCCTGGGCACTGATGACACTAGTCTGCACTACCACTGTTCTTAGTGTAGGAGCATAAAGATTGTTTGAGTGCATATTTCTGATCACATTCTAAAGTCAAACAGAAATCATTCCTAGATTGTTACTGTTTTATATTAGCTATACATGTCTCTTCCATTAGTATGGATAATTTAGTCAACTGTTACCATGACTTTAATCATCTGAACTTTACTGTAATAAAGTCACAGAGGTTCATGCCACTAGTCATGCCAAATAACAGCTAAACTGGGGGATTTTACAGTTGGATTTTTGGTGGTTCCCCAACAGGATTAAACCAGATAGCCTGGACTTGGTTGTTGGCATCTCTGCCACTGACCAGCTGTGTCACCATGGGCAAGTCCCTTAACCTCCCCTACTTTTAGTTCCTCTTGTATAATAGCAATATTTCTACTACTTATTTGGCAGGCTCTAACCAGTAGGGATCAAACAGCTTCAGTAAGGATAACATGGAATTTCATTTTTTACCCACCAAGTAAAAATCAGTTCTGATAACGTATGCCTTGGTATTCTAACAGCTTATATTATTTGTATTTATGGAGCACACAAATCAAACATAATACATCTACTTTATACAGATGTTGGAGATAATAGGGAATGAACACTTAAAAATGGGAAAAAACTTATTGCATTTATTTCATTTTCCTTCTATATTTGGATGAGTGGAGCTGGCTGTAAATGAAGAAAATACTTATCTCTGGCTCTTCTGAGAAGCATTAATTACCTACTGTTTTAAAGTCTCATCTAGTTCTCACTATTGAACTACATGATAGACAGGATTGCATATCTATAATGGTACTGATAAGAACACTTTGAATTATGGCGATTTCAACTTCCCATAGTATTTTCTTATCTATTCTTTCATTTCACAATCCTGTGAAGCAGGTAGGGCGGATAACCTCATTTGATAAAAGAGGAAACTGAGATCTAGAGGCATTGATGAGTTGCCCATCATCACCAGCCAAACGGTTTTATGGCTGGGACATGAATTTCATAAATCATTGAATCTAGAACTGGACAGAACCTTAGAGATATCCAGGTCCAGCCTTATTTTACAGATGAGGGAACTGAGTCCCAAAGAAGTTGAGTAACTTGCCCTTGATTGCACAGGAAGTAAAATCAGGTCTTCTGAGTCTAGAGTTGGAGCTCTTTTCATTAAGCCACACTGCCTCTTCTCTGTAAAATGGGGGTGGGGTGTTGCACTAACTCCTTTTCTGCCTTAAAATTTTGTATTCACTCTATATTTTAGTGGCAGAGCAAGAAGCCAAACTTGGGACTCCTGACTGCCAAGCCAGTGAACTTTTAGAAGTAAAAGGAGGGACCTTAGGAGTGAGCAGAAACAAGAGTTGGGTCCAGCTCTCTTTGCTTTCAGTCAAGCACTCTTTCTACTATTTGATATTGACCCCTAGTCCAGGGAAATGATTCATTTACGAGTTTTTGAGGTCTGAAAAATCTTCACATTTTGGGATCTGTCTTAACCTTAAAGTAGCCCTAGAAGAAAACTAGAATCATAAAGAAAGAAAACTCAAGAGTTGGGACTGGGGAACATGTCTATACTCTCTTCTTTCCTTATGTACAATAAACCCACTTCCAAAGTCTTCAAAGGTTGTTCCTATTAGAAATGTATTAACTAAGCCAACAGTAAATTAAATTCAGTGAACTCTTAATGCCAATATATGACGGAGAAGCAGCACTGTGTAGTTGATCAGGGGTCAGAAGATTTGAGTTCAAGTCATGACTTTACTACTTCCTAACAGTTTATCTTTGGGCAGATCACCTTTTTGAACCTCAGTTCCCTTATTCTACCTACCTCACCATCAAAACAGATAATGATTTAATAGGGTTTCATAAGCTACAAGTACTATAAAAATGTTTTTTGTTGTTGTTCAGTCGTTTCGGTTGTGTCCAACTCTTCATGACCCTGTTTGGGGTTCCTTTTTTCTAAAAAATGTAGGGCATTATTATTATGGAAGATGAGATACTGGTCACCTCTTTCAGTAAGGCCCAATAGCAATGTACTAAGGATGCTACTATATAGGCAATCTGGGTCAGTTATCTGATAAGTTATTAATCCTAAAGTCAAAGAATCACAGAAAATCAGAATAAGAAGGGAGCTCAGAAGTTATCTAGACCACACAGTACCTAATCTGGAAACCCCTTTATAATATCCTGGGACCAGGGGTCTCCCAGTCTTTGCTTGGAGACCCCTAGTAAGGTGAAGCCCATTCCACTTGCGAAGAGTTCGAAATACCGCGTTTTTGTGATGTCATATGCTAGATCCAATTTCTTGTGACACAGGTACCACCATAAAAAAAGGCATACAACTATGCTTGGAGAATGTAATTTTCAAAAGACAAATGTGAATCAAGGATTTTATATTTACGTATATCCATATATTTTTATCGCAACATTTGTTAGTAAAAAAATTACCTGTGTATGTTATCTTGTCCAGAAGGGACTATACCTAGGTTGGCTACATTTACAATCTTCTGAAGTATCACAGGGGGAGCAGAATTCTGTGGTGAAGCAATGATTGTAGCTGATGTTTCATTCATTCCTGTCAGCATTCCTGTAATATTAAAAGGAAGATCCAGTTATCAGCTCATATCTTTATGCAAACCACATTTGAAAAAACCAATGCCTCCTAGCCAGTGTTTTTAAGGAGTTACTTTTATTAACAAAGCAATCCCTCAGAACGTATGCTATAAGTTAAATTCATAATAATTAAAAAATGAACCACTACTATTTCTAAATAATTACATATTCCCATCACAGGAAAAGTGTGTGGAAATATTATTTCCTGATGCAGTCAAAGCAATTTTCCCCTCTTAATGGATTTGCTTGAGTACTAAAGAATAAAATACAGAAATACAAAGATGAAATCTCAATTTCAGTTCCTTTAAAAATATAATCAATTAATCTGAGACTACATAAACAAGTTTTTTCCTTTTTAGTTTATAAATATTCATTCAAATATATTTTATTGAGACATGTTAGTTGAGGGCAAATCATAGTGGATTCTGGAATTATGAACAGCCATTATCTGAGGACTATTTGTCCTCATGAACTCAAAATGATCAAAGTTACCTTATTAATGTTTCACTCAGTTACCACCTGGCTTGTAAAAAGGGTACATTCAGACAAGTTACACCTGATGACAGTATCTGACTAAGTCATGGCACTATAATTAAGCAATTAGAACTTCAACTACAAATCTGGGGGCAAAAACCATAAGTAGAAAGTAAAAGAACATCTTAGCTTCTAGAGAAACACCAATACTATTTTATATTTTAGAAAGGCAACTAAGTTAATTAAAATCTTGAACAAAAGGAAAAGGGGTTACAAGGCATGCTGCCAATTTTGGAAACATTTTATATCCAAATATTTAGTAAACAAACATAGCATAATGAAAAATACTTCCTATGTATGTAGGTTAAAAATAAAACCCAAATGTCACATATCAACCTGTCACCCACACTTAACACTGCACAAAAGTCAAAACTCTGGGAAAGTTTTAAATGCATGTGATAATTTACAATGTTCATGGAAATGATAACAATTTGATTTGAAACATTTTCCTTAAAAGCTCTGTATTTTCGTGGCTGAATTTTTTATCTGTGTTAAACTTATACCAAAACGAAGAGGAAACAAACCCCTGTAATTAGCAGTAGGAAGATACTAACGGCCACCATCATAATCTGATTTACACAGCAAAACATCAAATACAATTACCCAGCTTCAAGCAAAGAGAAGCTTTAACCATTATCAAAACTCTGAGAACAGTATGTTCTGTCTTCAACTGTTTAACTTCAATATTAGGCAAAAGCTTTAAAACCTACACAAGCAGTCAGACGGTGCTTTTAAGCCAAGCACAGTGGCTGCCATAACACTGCTGAGAGATGTGCGTACTCATTTAGGATTTAAACCTTCTCCATTAAGCTCTATTGAAGAGCGACTGCTGAATAAATGAATGCAACTATGTTTATGTTAAAAGCCTGTTTCCCGCAGCATGTAATTAAAGGAAATGTTGTACAAAGCCAGTACTTTTGTCAAGCTCCTGTAAATGGAAAGATGGATAGCACTCAGAGAGGTGAATGCATTGCTTCATATTTAACCTTAACACTCTTGTCATTAATGGTTTGTCTAACTTGTTCTATAAAAGACAAGGTACTGCTCCATTGAAGTAAAATTAAAAAAATCAACTAAACCATGCTTTTCAGAACAGAAGATTCATTATCGTCAGCTAATGTATTGGCATAAAGCAAAGTAACATCCTATCAAGTAAGGCACACATTCAATCTGCCTTCCTACCCCCCCCCCCCTTTATTTTTAACTCATGCTGTTTTATTGTTATAGGCAATTTGTACCACTCAGCATGACAGTGTAAACTGAATCAAGATTAATTTACATGCAAAAGAACACTTAGGAGAGCAGCATAGTAAGCAAATGCATTGTCTCGATTGCTGAGGTGGAAAAGAACCTGGAAAGAAAAAAAAGTGTTCTAATTAAGGGGCATCAAATATGATTGCTTGGGGTAGTTAAGGGCCAGAAAATAGTAAACGTCTGACCATTTAAAGAATTAGCATCTTGCTGGCTAGGAACACCTAAGACGGATGCATAAATCATAATAAAATTAAGTAAACATCCAAGGTTTTTTTTTAAACCCCAGATTTCCTAAATGAAAATATATCAGGTGTTTTCAAATTAACTAGAAAGAGAATTTTGCAAAGGTTTCAATTAAAGTTTCACCTAGGAAGAGAGATTGTAAAATCTTATCAAGTTATTTCAACCATATATATTGAAGGTTTTAAAACAATAAGGCAATATGTTTTGAAAATTAATAGCAGATTATTGAAAATTCCCAGTTTTTAATGCTCCATTATTAGTCATTGGAATTCATCAAAATTCTGGTCAGAACTATGAATAACAATCTGGGTTAATTAATTGTTACTAACACACACCAAATAATAAAAGGAATAAAATTAAAATTATTTTTTCTATAGCTTTACATTACTAATTTGTTTTATATAGAGAAAGTAAACAGGGAATAGGTGACAGGGTAGAATGTCTGAAATGGAGTTTCAAGCCATTAAACATGTGTGGATATATACCCATATATATGCTATATAGAGGTATGTATCTATAGATAAACATGCACACATGCATACACACTAACAAAATGATCTTTGAATCATCCATAGCATCTGGTGTACCACTTCATACAGTTAGAACACAAATGTAGCACCTGCCCAAGACTCTAACATAAGTGAATGAATTATACTCTGGTTGAGTACTGGAAACATGGACGGTATGGTGAACTTGATCATGGATGAGAAAAAACAAAACAAAACCAACTACCTATCATAGTATATTTTCACAACAAGCTTCATAAAACAGGCATATTCAGCCACATATTCCCAAATCCCAAAAACAAGCAATGAAAGATTTGAAAAGGGATGACCAAACAATTTGTTTTCTTATATAGCTGTAGGCAGTCCATTTGAAATATTTTCAATTACTCTTACATACATTTTTTTTAACGAGGTTCAATAGAAACTTACTTTTAGAGTTACTTTAAAGGAACAGTCATTTTTAAGGCATGAAAGTAGTAACATTTTCCCTAGGTTTTTTAATTTATATTTTCCCCACTTGAATCATAAGTAACACATTTAAAGTATCTGTTCAGTTATAAAATAGTCTTTAAGAAAAAACTTCTGAAATGAGATACTAAGTATATAAATTAGTTTCATTTAAAGAAGAAAGAGAAAGTAAACCCAGCATGCAATGAAATGTCTAAGTCTCAGGCCAACTTGCATTTACCTTAGAGAATGTTGCACTGATGAAATCTGAGTAAATTTATTTTTATTTTAGATTTTCACTTAAGAGTCAAATCTGGAATTCTTCTCTGAAATAAGCTAAGCTGTTCCTAGAGTTGTGTAATAAACAAATACATGTGTAAAGTTGAGAATTGAGACTTCTGATACGAAGACTTTTATAAAACAGCTGAAATCTCTAACTAGAAAGATGCTATAGAAAAGGCTCTTTAAACGTGTGGTAAATTTGCCAGCATCAAGTCCTGCATCAAAGAATGAATTCAGGAAGACAGAAAGAGCAATACAGAAATGCCAAGAGACCTTCATGGATTTACAAATACTTCATATAAACAAATTTTCAAATAGCTTTATTCAGAGTAGCCTTTCTGCTCTATTAAACATAGCAAACAGCTGCCAGATTTATTCAGACAAATAATCAACAACCATAGAAGTAAAATGGCAGAAGAAAAAGGAATTTTGGCAACAACTCCACAGAGAACCACAGCTATTCTCCAAGCGCACCTCTTCCATGCTCTTATGGTTTTGTATGGCCGGTCAGGAGAAAAAAAAATCCCAAACCAAAACAACAAACCTTCAGTCACTGCAATGCACAAAAAAAAAAAAAAAAAAAAGCAAAACTTGATCAAAATATCAAGGAGCAGGGAGAAAAAGGTGAGGGCAAAAAGAGTATACAATAACCTGCTGCTTTATTTATACATTAGCTACAATTTTCAAAAGAGGAACACACTTACAAGTAAATGTGGCAAAGCCTCATTCAGTCACTCATGTCACTCACCTTGGCTTGCTGGGCAGGTGTAAAGCAGTGAGGCAGGCTTTAGCCAGCAAAGGGTAAGAACAGCAAATATAAGAATCAATTCAATTTGTCAATAGGAAAAAAAAATCACACACAGCTAATTTTTTTTTTCTATGGCAATCATCAACTTCTAAGAAAAACCAATGCAGAGACGCACTGTTATTCTACTCTAGGTGAAAAGACTTCAAAGTCAACAAACCACAAGAATGAACACAAACTCCTCTACACAACTACACATTTTATGGCTGGACACAGAATTACTTTCATGTCCTTCTTTTCTTTATAAATATGCCTTGTGTATCCCCACGACAGGACAGAAGGCAAGGAAACAAAATCAAAAATCTGCTTTACTACACTGGGGAGTACAAGGAAGTGTTTCTTTCCCTCCTCTGACATGGGGACCATAACTTTGTATGTTCTATTCCATTCTGAGAACTGGCAGATATTACTTGATGACACTGACACCACGAGGTTTTTAGTTGTCAGTTTGCTAAAGACATTGGAAAATGCAGAAAAGCTTAAAGCCACTTGTAGAGCATTTAAATATTTCCTAAGTATGTAGAATTTTATACGTTTTTTTTTTGGTGGGGGAGGAAACTGGGAGTCCAGATCTGTGATTCATTAGTTTAGGCATCTCCCAATGAGAAGACTCCTTTGACCAATGCCGGTCAGCAATTGTTGTACAACTTTGAGCCTTAGAAAGTTGCCTAGGGGAAACTGAGAAGTCAAGAGTCTTGCCCAGGGTCACAAAGTATGTGTCAGAGGGAGGACCTGAACCATGTGGCACTGAGTCAGGGTCTGCCACTTTGTCATGCTGCATAATGAGTGTGTCCCTAAGACTACCTAAAGCTATTTCCCATTATTTATAGAAGGAAAGGTTAGATCCAATTAGCAGCTGTATTTGACTTTGAGACAAGCACTAGAGGCATGAACTACACTAAAATATTTTACATTTAAGTGGTTATTTACAAATGTGTTGGCTCAGATACATTTCTAAAGACAGCATTTCTTTTGTAAAAAGTAATTCCAGAAGGTAATGAAGGAGTTTGCATACTGGAGCCAGGAATAAGTTTTGAAGGGTAAAGAACCTTAATGTCCCAGGAGAAAAAAAAAAGTACATCAGATGTACATGAGAAACGGTCTTGTAAGGAAAGGTAATATTAACATAAAACACATTATTACTACACATTCAGGTTTCTAGGTGTTGGTAGGTCCCCAAATTTTGCCATTAACACTAACACAAAATGCATTAGTGTACCACCAAGTTGACAAACCATAAATCCCAGGGCTAAAAAGCTGATTTTCAACTCAACTTATTATAAGTTCTCTTTATAAAAGACATATTAATCAATTTTCAAATATCACTGGAATGTACATGGCCTATGCTTTTAAGGTTATTTGATAAAGGAAAATCATTAGTAGATTAGAAGAGCATATACTGAAGCCCATTAATGCCTATGTATATCTGATCATTTATATTAGATGATCTGTCAGAAGAGCAAGCAAATATGATTTGGGATATAAATTTCCAGCAGATTGAAGTAATTTCTCACCTTGTTCTCTCCTAAAATCTTTCTCTGACATGGCCACAGGTAAAAGAAGCTCTCCAACAGGTGGCTGGATATTAACGCTGAAGCAATCATCTTTTGTACTAAGGGAAGCAAACACAAGACAACTGTCAAAACGATGAATAATTAATATTTTTCTTTAATACTTGTAAGGTTGAAATACATACTGTTACACTACAAGATATTTTCTTCGCTTAAGGTCTCCTGCATAAAAAGCTTGAGAAATTTGTTTTTGGAGAAACAGCAAAGTAGAAAATATTTTCATTTAAAAAAGCATGATTGAAGGTACTCTAAAGAGGCAATTTACACTATACTGTCATTAGACCTATAAAGGACACTTTACAAAATGTGGAAGAAAACCAGGGGTAAATTTATGCAGGACATACAGAGGATCTAGTAGTAGCTCCCTAAATATACAAGTGATATATTTCTTTATCTTCACGTTTGTAAGTCGGCAGGCTATACTTAAAAGCAGTTGGGGAATATTTCTCTCTCACAATATGGAGTTCGTCTTTGGCCCAGCTGTATGCATTCACTATGATGCCAGACTTCTGCTAAATGAATAATATGTTATTAATTCATATTTTTACAAAAGCTCTAATTTACTTTTCAGAAATGTTTCTGAACTAAACTATAAATGGTTAAAAAAAAGAATACTTCAAAATGAAGGTAACATTACATTTAAAGATAACATCTTTGGTATAGTGGTTTTGTAATTCTAAAGTGATATTTTTACCACTCCAAGTTGGTGGCAAAAAAATTTTTTTGGGCCCAGATCTTTTATTTCCTTCATGGAAGGAACTCCTGGTGAGAAAATTTCCTCTGCCAATAAAGATCAGTCTGTTCTACAAGTTATATAGGCTTAAAGCACTGCCTGAGGGTTACTGAGAGATTCAATAACTAGCTCAGGATCACACAGCTAGTATCAGTCATGAGAGACTTGAACCCTTTTCTCCCTGGCTCCAAAGACAGGTGTCTATCCAATAAGAAACACTGCCTATTGGTTGGCAAATAACATACAAAATATTTCATTTAAAACTTCATGGTAGGGGCAGCTAGGTGGTGCAGTGGATAGAGCACTGGCCCTGAAGTCAGGAGGACCCGAGTTCAAATGTGACCTCAGACCAAACACTTGACACTTACTGTGTGACCCTAGGCAAGTCACTTAACCCCAATTACCTTTAAAAAAAAAAAAAACCCCAACTTCATGGTAGTGAGAATAAACCACATTTATATAGCATTTTATGTGTTAACAAACATTTTCCTCACAATATTCCTGTGAGGTGACAAGTATCATTAATCCCAAATTTAAAGATAAGGAATCAGAGGCTCAGAGAGGATACATGATTTGCCCAGAGACCTATAAATAATAAGTGTTGTGGTTTGAATTCAAATCTAGATTATCTGTCTAAGTCAAGTGTTCCTTCTATGACACCGATTCTGTCTGTCAAATAAAACTATTATCAATAGGAGAAAAAAAAATATCTGATTAGTAACCATGGTATTTGAATGAATTACAAAGCTTTTTAAAAATAAAAATAAAAATAAAAAAAGTTTGATGCTTCAAGTTGGATGGGTGGCCAAAAATAACTGACAACCTCTCTCTCTCTCTCTCTCTCTATATATATATATAAAAGTATATGTGTGTGTGTGTGTGTGTGTGTATATATGTACACACACACACACACACACACACACACATTAGTTTGTTCCAGGGAAACCCCCATACCTCCTAGAGAAGATTTGTACCCTGATTCTGATCTGAATAATAAATAAAAACAGAAGATGATCTCATGCATGTGGATACTTGACCCATCAGTGTATACAGATCACAATCCTTCCATGTTTTCATAGATGACTTTCACAAATTGTTGCAGATAAAAGAAAACCCTCTTCTGGTGATCACAGCATCCCAGAATCCTAGAGGTGACAGGGGCCTCTGGGGCCACTTAGCCCAATTCTGAACAAAAATTTCCCTATATCACACCCATCAAGTTGTAGCCTACCATTTGCTCAAAGCCCTACAGCAAGGGGTGTACGTGCTGAGACAGCTCAGTCAGCTTCTGGATGGTTTTAAACTGTTGAAAACTACAGTCCATCTTTCCTGAATTTCTTGCTGTTCTCCTAGAAACAACATGGTCTCCTGCCTCCAGCCCTTGTGTTGGCTGTCCCCCAGGCCCAGAATGCTCCTCACTTTGCCTATCCGAGTTTCTGCTTCCCTGTAAGTCTTCAAGGCCACCCCCTGCATGAAGCTTTTCTAGCTTACCTTCACCCCAACTCCTGTAGGTTACCCTTTCTCTCTGCTTTGTACATAACCATGTGTGTACATTGTTTCCCTCATTAGAAGGTGAGTTCTTCAGGGCAGGAAAGATTTCACTACTGCCTTGCATCCCCACAGACCAGCACAGTGCCTGGTACATAGTAGCTGCTTAATAAATGCTTGCTGACTGACTAATTGGGAAGTTTTTCTTTCCATCCAGCCTACATCTGCTTCTTTGCTACTTCCATCCACTACTTCCTTTGTTGCCCTCTGTGGCTAAACACAAGTCCTTCTTCCACATGAAAGCTCTCCAAATACTCGAAGCTATTATCATACGCTGCAAGTTTTCTCTTTTCCAGGATAAATATCCCCAGTTCCAACTGAGTTTTGCCTTCATTCTGTCATCAGTTATTACGCCTCATCAATCTCAAGCAGCCGTCCCATTCCTTCTTTAATCCTATTTTCCCCAAATAACCAAACAAGAAAACTACTCATAGTCCATTCTGCTGTCCTTAGCTTTCCTCAGCTCATCCTGAGAGTTAGCCCTCCTGACACCACTGACTAACTGTGTCATCTCTTTGTATGCATTCTCTATTACAACCCACCCTGTGCTTCCCTCATGGACACATCTCCAAGCCAAAACTGTTAACTCAAACTGTACTGAACAGTTTATACTACATGATAATTTTGCAAAAGATTTTTTCCTATGCCATACTTTTAACAAGGAAGTAAGATCTTAGTCTACCAACCAGCAAGTTAACATACTACTGGGAGAAATGAACCACACTAATATTGGCATTCTCCTTATAAATGGTATGAAAAAACAGAAGGAAGTTGTAGCTAAGAGGAAAAATGGCTCATGCGACAAACATGGAGATGCAAATAAATTATCTGGCAGAGCTGATTTCATGATGTTCCTAAAGGTGGTGAGAAACATTATTTCAGGTGACATTTGGCCATCTTGCCTTACTACGCTCATGATCAGAATAAACAAAAAACTTATGTACCAATAATTGTTATTGAACATGAAGTTGAAAATTGCTATAAACAACTCAGATTGTTCATACCAAATCAACATACACCTTACTGCTCAGTGACTTCAATTAAGAGGTATGCATAAGGAAAGATGGTGAAAAATACATTGGAAAATAGAGACCAAGATTAAGAAATCAAATAGGCTAAAGGCTTGCATATCATACAGAAGATTTACACCTATGGGCCAGCTAGGTGGTGCAATGGACAGAGCACAGGGCTTAGAGTTAGAAGACCTGAGTTCAAATTCAGCCTCAGACACTTATTAGCTATGTGACCCTGGGCAAGTTTCTATTTGCCTCAGTTTCCTCATATATAAAATGGAGATAATAATAGCACTAGCCTTCTGGGTTTTGTTGTGAGGATCAAATGAGATAATATTTGTCAAACACAGTACCTGGTACATAGTAAATACTATATAAATGTTTGTTGTTGTTATTTCAAAAATATTTTTCCAAGGAGTCAGATAGTACTGAACATGGTGAGCACCATATAATATCTTTGAAAAGGAAATGAACATCTTAACTGAACTGGAAAAAAATCACAGTATTAACTACCCCAAAAAAGTGATTGCAAAGACATCAATAACTCACCTATATCCCCCTATAAAACTTTTATGAGAATGATTTACACACTTACTGAAGTTACCCACAGCAGGTTGTAACTTATCTTTTTAAAAAGGCATTTTCTTGATGAAATTGCATGACATACAATAATAAACAAGCTTGGCTGTGAAAACAGATAAGGAAATGAGTCTCTCTTCCTCCTTTTTTGGCTTAGGACTGTGTCAAGTTGCATGTTCTTTTGGATTTAGTTGTTGTACAGGTTAGTTTTGATGAAATGGATTGGTGGGTTTTTTTTGTTTGTTTGTTTTTTGCTCTTTATTTTTTATTACAGGAGATGGCAAACTAGCTGTGGGAGAGGGGAAAGGTATATTTGGATATGACGGTGACGTAAAAACAAAAGAAATTAACAAAAACACTTTTTAAAAGGAAGAAAAAAAAACCCACTGTACTTTTCATTACCTCTCCCAAAGAATCCTCTCATAACAAAGTGTAGGTAGGCAAGCTGACACATGGACCACATCTGTTAGTATATACTTCATTCCCCATATACCGCTCCTCACCCCATTCTACCCTGCCAGAACTCTCCCTTGTAATAAAGAAAAATAATCAAACAAAACCTTCAGCAACTGTGTTCCTCTGAGTTTACTACATTTGGCATTCACGGTACTCTACCCATGTCTCTACCAAGAGGGAGGGAGGAGTTACCTCATAATCACTGAACTCATCTCCTATCTTCCATCAGCTGGGTCCCCTGCCTTTGCATGCACTTCTCACTAACTTCCTTTAAGCAATGCCTTCTGCATCCTGATCTGGTCATTCTTCCTCTGAAATTACTTTGTATTTAAGTCTTTTTTGCGCATATTTTGTATATACTCAAGCACTCTGAGTACAAGGACTATTGAATTTTTATATTTTACCTCCTCTGTCTAACATAGGACCTGTCACATAACAGCCACTTACTAAATGTTTGTAGACTGACTGTCCACTTGAATCAATAATGGTCACTGCATTTAATCTAAATTCAGATGCCTGTGTTGTTTTGGAGTATATACATTATTGTAGTCACTATACATCTTGTCCTGATTCTGCTTTCTTTACTCTGGATAATTTTACACAAATCTTCCCATGCTTCTCTGAATTCCTCATATTTACACTAGCTAAAAGTACAATAATACAGCATTACATTCATATACTATGATTTGTTCAACTATTACCCATTCAAATGGCAGCCATATCCCCTTTTCCATACATTGCTCCTCCCCCTTTGCTACCACAAAAAGTGCTATGAATATTTTGGTATTTATGGGATTGCTGTCTTTGTCATGTAGAATCTTAAACTCAACATGTCCAAAACTTAACTCTTTATCTTTCCCCCCAAACCTTCTCTTTCTAATTTCCCTATTTCTTTCAAAGGTACCACCTTTCAATTACTTGGACTCACACCCTCAACATCATTTTCAACTCCTCCCTCCCTCACTCATGCTCCTATACCCAATCTATTGCCAATTCTTGTCAATTCTACCTTTGTAACACCTATCATATACATTCTTTTCTCTCGTCCAATACTGCCACCATGCTGGTACAGGTCTTATCACCTCAAAGCTGGATTCCTGTAACAGCCTTCTAGCTGTTCTCCCTGCCTCAAGTTCCTCCCTCTCCAGTCTAGCCTCCACACCCCCCACCCCCAGCTCTCAGTGCACTCAATAAACTCTGGGGGCTTTCTATTACCTCCAGGATCAAATATACAATCAATTCAATTCAATAAATATTTATTAAGGGCCTAACTGTGTGCCAGGCACTGGGGATACAAAAAAGAGGCAAGAGACAGTCCCTGCCCTCAAGAAGCTTACAATCTAATGGGGGAGACAACATGCAAACAATATACAGGATAAGTAGGAAATAATTAACAGAAGGAAAGCACTGGAATTAAGAGGGGTTGGGGAAGGAGGTGGGATTTTAGTTAGGGCTTAAAAGAATCTTCTGTTTGGTTTTTAATGCCCTTAATAATTTGGTCCTTTCCTACATTTTAATCTCCTTCCTGTACTCTGTGATCTAGTGACACTGGCCTTCTTGGCCCCCTGCATACACACTCTATCCCTACATACAATGCACTTTTGCTATCTGAGCCAAGTCTTGGAAGGCTATCTTTCCTCACCTCTATGTCCTGGCTTCCTTCAAGTATCAAATAAAATTCCATCTTTTGCAAGAAGTCTTTCCTGGTGCCCCTTTCCTCTGAGATTATCTCCAACCTGCCATACACACACACACACACACACACACACACACACACACACAC
>NW_020954550.1:3246715-3263556 GCF_900497805.2 Vombatus ursinus
CCCTACATTTATATCTATATTTATGTTTCTATACCTATCTATCTATCTATCTATCGTTCATATGTTGTCTTCCTCCAACAGAAGGTGGGCTTCTAAAGAGCAGGAGCTGTTTTTGCCTTTCTTTTTATCCCTAGTGCTTAGCACAGTGCATAATAAGCTTTTATTAAGTGCTTGTTGACTGTCTGACTGTAGTCAAAGGGTGTGGACACTTTCTTGCCACATTTTATCTCCAAAATATTTTTCAAACAGTTGGGCCAATTCAGAGCTTTACAGCAGCTTTTACAAGTTGTGAGCTGCTCCAACTGTTTTGAAAAATACTGGTCCAGGAAACCATATCTTCATAGTCAGTGACTAAAGGGCCAGGAAATAAAAGATAATACTCTGTTCATTGTTGATTTTTTCTAAGCGTTTGACTCAGTAGAGCAAAGTAACAATGCATATTTTCAGATTACATAAGATCCCTTAATAAATAAAGCAGAGTTTACTGTGTCTGGTGATGCCCTATCAGTCTCAATCAAAGCAGAAAAAAGAGATGTATGCTTGTCAAAGTATTTGCCTCTCTACTGGTGGATGTCCACCAGAATATAAGTGGAAGTAGGATTCAGTACAGATGTTAAATTCTTTTAGATGCTCCTATTTGCAGGTAACAATTTACTAATTTCATCCCTGGAATTTTATAGAGGCAATCAAATGATATTTCCAATTACTCAAAAGTTTGGAAAAATCAAGTGGATGAAGAACCTATTGTACAGACTAGGACATTCAGTTGGCAAGAGTCCATTGAATTAGTCCATAAGTGCATATCTTTTGGATGGAAATTGTAGATAGAGAATAACCTGGAACCAAAATTAAATAGGAGGAAGAAGTTGGATTAAATTTGGGAAACCAAACCATGCCTCCAGTGTTCCCAAATTATCTTCCGAAACCAATATCCATCCAGTGATCCTGAACCACATCAATCTCTAAAGAATGGAAACTGTGGCCAATGGAGAGACATATGGTGGGCATAATTAGCCTGTAATGTAATACTAATGATTATTTTCAGGAAAGGAGTGACATCACGATAGCAACCAGGAGATACATGATCAGAAAAGGATGTGAGTTGGTCACATAATGAAGAGCGAAGAATAACAAATGAATAATCTGAATGATGCACTGACACCCAGAGAATATTAAAAGACCTAGAGAAAAACCTTCAGTTCAATGGGTAGGGCATTTATAAATGAAGATATACACAATAATCACAAATGATGAGACTATATGGTTGGAGAAAATGCCAACATTGATAACATCAAGATCTACCAAAATACTGAAACAAGAAGATTGAATATTAGACTAACATTCAACTCTTGTTGGAACATATGTTCCTTCAAACATTCATCATGTGTGTGTGTGTATGTGTGTACAAAGGAACTATATCTTTTCCATACCTGCTAATCTCTCCATAGAGACTAATATATAAATATGTCAAATGACGATGGGGATTGTTTCTCTGTTTCTAAACTGCATTTGTTTTAAAGTATACTTAATGATTTATGGGTGATATTCATAAGGTATTGAATTGGATAACCATTTAAAATATAAATACATCAGAGCAAAGTTAATCTCTCCCACTAAGTTTCCTAATAATCATAATAATATGAAACCAATCCATAGCCTCAATGATGAAACAGGACCCACTGCCCCATTTTCTTTCTGCTCTGATGGAAAGGAACTGCATTGAATAGCTTGTCTTTATAGTTCACAGCCACTTCAGAATGCAGAATCTATTACACATTTGCTCTTCTTCCTTCTATTTATCTACACCAATGTACTTGGGAGGAAAAAGCAGCATCTATCACATATTCTTTCTTTTTCTTCCTTTTTATTGAACCACCAAGAAAGTACAGTACATCACTAAGCAAAAAGGTGCTATTTACTATGCAAAACACACAGTTGGTGACTGGCATCTAAGATCAATTGATCCACACATTACCACTATCTCCCTACCCCCACAAGCACTACTATAAAGCTATTGATTTAAACACTGTCGATCGGTTTCCATTTTCTGATTTTGGGCAGACCAATTAAGAAAGTGAGTAATTGTGATTACACTGCTTCAGGATCAATTACATTTGATGCAAACAAAGTGCTCTTTTTGGAACACATAAGGAAAATAATCATGATTCTGGGTGCTTTGGTGTTGAGCCAATTCCTAATAAAATTTCAAATAAATGCTATGCACATAAACCTCCATAGTTAAAATTTTAGAAAACATATATATGTAGATATTATTAAGATATTATGGAAAATATATTTAAGTTAATTCCTAAAATAGCCAAGACTATTTTAAGCCTATTTTGGAAAAGTGTGACATAAGAGAAATTGTTTAAAGCAGTTCAAATACTTATAGACTAAAGAGTACCCACACATTGATGCCCAAAGGGACTTTAAAATTAAGTTAGAAATGATTTTGCCCAAAAAATTATTTATACTGGCTAAACATTTTTTTAAAAAGGTAAACCAGAAAAAAACACCACGACATGCCTATTTATCTAAAGAGTCAAATATAAAAGCTTCATAAGAAAAGGGACAATTGTGGGTTCTCAATTTTAGACTAACTTGGCACATGAGCTTTGTCATTGGGTTCACATTGCCCAAGTCATTACAATGAATGCACCAGTGGTATGGGAGGCAAATCTATTTACAGTGACGTTACTCATAGTCTGGTGTTCAGTAATATTGATCTGTCTTGTTTTTCTAATAGGAAAATAATAAACAATTACTAGGCAATGTTGGAAAAAGTAATCAGTTTTTATATATCACTAATACAGCAGACCTCCCAAAACATAAAGGTGATGATCTGCATAAAATCAATGTGCTATGCTACACTGGTTGTATTCATCATCGCAGGTTCTCAGCAATAAATGGTATAACATTAGGCCTGAATCACCGGTAAACTGAAAAGTTATATGTCAAAGAAAAGTTATGTATGTAATCTATGTTCCTGTTACAAAGTGACTATTTTGTAAACTTGATGATTTTCTATAATAAAAATCTGTCTGTTAAAAAAAAAAAAGGTCTGTAATTTAGACAAAATACATCACACATTTCTTCGGCAATAAAAAGCACCACAACCTGGAACTTAACATTTTCCAGTAGGATAAACAAAGTTTATAGCTGATTAGAAAGAATATATCCATATAGAAAACCAGAGTGTAAAGATTAAACTCAGAACTTATTAAAGACTTGTATTGATTTATTAATATGGGATTCCAGAAGAATAACAATAGCAAAAGAAAAATATATCAAATGGTTAGAATGGAAAAAGAAATAAAGAAATTGGATTTCAATAGAAACCTTTGATTCTGGAAACTATAATTACGAATTACTTACAGAACTAGTCTTTCACCTCCATTCTCTAAAATAGTTCTTGGCAGTAGTCACTTGTGAAAAGTGCAAAATAATACTTACTTAACAATACTAAATGTGTAGTTCCTAAATTAATGACTCAAGTAACGAAGTCCAACAGGTTTTCAGATAACTAAGCCTGGTTACTAATCCTCCAATGTGAGAAGCTTAAGATGAACAGCTAAGATGTACAATTGTATTATATATATCATGTTCTCAAATTTTCCATATCATACCATAGTTTCTTCATATATCATTAAGAAAGATTGAGGCTAACACATGCATATGAGACTATAGTACTCTAAAAGTCAATTATGAAACTAATTTCAGTCATGAAACAAAATACTGAAAATGTCCATATTCCATACCATTTGTATAATTATTCCAGAGTAGTCCGAAATAGATCAAAACAAAGCATTTAATTTTCACCTTTTGGAAGAAAAGGCTAGCTAGCTGAAAGCTAAGAGTTTGTTATTAATAACCAGGAATTTTTCTCAATCAACCTAGTACCACTAAACAAACTACAAATATAAAATAACACTGAACTTACCACAACTGGAAACAGGCAGTCTGAGTGGAATCACAAAAGTCAATACCCATTGCAACTGTAATGGATCCCCCAGGCTCAAGAGATTCTAGGAAATAAGATCATTTGGATGTGAAAACACAGTGACTGTCACAAATAATGAACTGAACTAAACATTCAAAATTTTTCCAACACACAAGTTACTTAGTGCTATAGTCAAGTCAAATTTGGTCATTCCACATAAAGTTTCTCAAACTAAGGATTTTAAATCCAAATATTTTATACATTATAACAAATCTTACCATGCTTGTGAAAGGAATTCTTTTTAAAAGTTCATGGTTTTTATTATACTGTCTTTATAGATTACAGAGGTAAGGATATAATAAATTACTTTGGGATGTTTTAGCAGACACACTAGTCCTCAGGGGACTTAGAAGAGTTTATGCACATTTAAAAGACAAACTTAAGGACAATACACTTAAAATCGTTAATGGGAAAAATCCCACAATAAGAACATCTTTAAGACTTTTAAAACTAGGGGCAGCTAGGTGGCGCAGTGGATACAGCACCAGCCCTGAAGTCAGGAGGACCTGAGTTTAAATCCAGCCTCAGACCAAACACTTCACATTTACTAGCTGTGTGACCCTGGGTAAGTCACTTAACCCCAATTGCCTTAAAAAAAAAAAGTTTTAAAACTATAAATTAAAGGGATGCTGAAGTAATCATCTTGGAACAACATCAAGTAACTGTACTCAGAAATTAACCAAGAGAAATGGCATTTTTGGAGACCAAAATGACAAATCTATTTGCATCATCCAGAGGGTTGCTGAGAGGAAATCTGAGTAGCAAAAGATGAGACCATCATAAAAAACAATTAAGCCAGAGACACAGTATAGTTTTTGGAATCTTTGGAGCTTCAATAATACAAGATCAATCAACTAACCTTGTTATGAAGTGTTGCCACAACAAACACACATATCTATTTTATATCTTAGCTGTCACTCGTCCAATTCAAGTAAAATATTTTATTCAGTTTATGATTTGAGCCCAGTCATCTGTCAGTTAAATTTACTGCACACACCCACGTGAAATTACAGAATCATAGGATCCAACAGTTGGAAAGGATCCTATAGGCCAAGTCCAAATCCTACGAGTTAAGAATAGCCTCTACAACATCCCAGTGAGTGGTGATCCAGACTCTATACAAAGACCTCCAGGGAGAGGGAGCACAAGACAGCCAGCTCATTCACTTTGGGATAGTTATCTGTTAGGATCATTTCATAATTGCTAGTTCATTTCTCTTAGATCAATCTTGAATCTTCCTCTCAGAGACTTCCATTTGTTGCTTCTAGTTATCCTAGTGGAAGGAGTCTACTGTTTCTTTCTCATGATGGCTATAATGTTGCTTCTAAGTCTTCTCTTCTCTGGCTAAACATCTCTAGTTCCTTCAACTGATCCTTCTTGACATTTTTTCTTACCATCTCTATTAGTCTCTTCAGAACATTCTCCAATTTGGCTAAGTCTCTCCCTAACAGTGGTACCCAGAATAGAAAACAATACTACAAATATAGTTTAACCTGAGCAGATTATGATTTCCTTCATTCTGAACAGACTTCTTCTCAATACAGCATTCTTTTCTGGGAGTAGGGGCTAACAGGTTCATACTGTTAACATTCAGAGCTAACAGCTGTCAAGCCATGTCTTCTCTATTCAAGAAATTGATTTTTTTAATCCAATGTAGAATTTTACATTTTTTTGTCCCTATTAAATTTCATCTTATTTATTTCTTCTAATTACCCTAGCTAGTTGAGGCCTTTTGGGACTCTGATTTATCATTAACATGACTTTTTAAAAAATCTACATGAAAACATGAGTTACATATTATGAAGAAATATTAGAAACATCCCCATTAAAAACAGTTCAAAACAGGATCGTCCATTTTTACTAATTCTAGTCAGCAGCTTTTAAAAAATAAATGATAGCTACAGCCATAAGTGTATTATGTTACAGTCCCTCTTTCATTATCATGAAAGTGATAAAAAAAAATGATACATATAAGCAACTCTTTTACAGTTGTAAAGATGCTGTAGAATTGTAGCCATTGTGTTTGTAAGCCACTTTATCAAACAGGGACTTCACTTTACAGGACGGACAATGCCTTTATTCAAAAGTAAACAATTTTTTATTTCCGTATTGCTTTGAAGACCACTCACCCTACTTAGGATTAACTGACTTGAGCTTGACCTACAGCAGCTGCCTAAGTATCTCACGATTATTTATTCTCCATGCATGTCCTGTTCAGTGTAGTTATATGGTAGCAAGCATCACAATACTAGCAGACTAGTGGTTATCTTAATGGTGAACCTGTTGGATTTTTTTACTTCAATGTTTCACATTGTTTCCTTAAAATTAATACACTTTACATTAGACTTGAAATCTGCTACTTCTGAACACACCATGTTTTGAGTATTTTTCAGTTTTAAGTCACATCTAATGAGATACCTTTAAGTGAATGAATGATGCATTCCATACTTACTGATAATTTCATACAACAATGAAATGGATTATTTAAATATAATTTATGCACATACTGATTATGAAAACATCTCTTTCAATATAATATTCTATTTAATTAATATTCTGTCTCAATAAAAATGATAAAGCAAAGAAAATAATTCATTTTTGAAGTTGCTTTCCCTCAGCTACAGAGGTCTGGATCTCCTCTCTTTATGCATACACTTTGTCATTAAGGAAAGCTCTGCACATGTAGAAAAGATGAGATAGCATAAATATTTAATCTTAAGTCCTTCCTCCTAAAGGATGCAAACCTGTAGAATAAATCACTGCCCAGCTTTCACTATTTATTTAATATTACATAGGTTATGTATGATGCTGATGAAAATACTGAATATGTGAAGTAGGCCCCTCAAGACTCTCAGTCTTAAAAAATTAGATAATTATCAATCCAATGCTGCTGTTCTCACATTCTGTCTAGCTGTCTCTCAGTAATGTGCTTCATTTCATAGAATTTACAGTTTTGGCAAGGGTTCTTAGAGAATTTCTTGTCTAGTTTTCCATTTTACTGATGAGGAAATAGTCCTAGAAAGACTAAATGGCTTGTCTAAGGTTATATACCTAGAACCAAGGTTTCCCAACTCTAAGTCCAGTATTCTTTTCACTAGATAATATGACCTTAATTCAGTTTTGTCCTTCTTTCTCCATTAGCCTATGATTGAACAGTATGCTGCACAAGTGGTAGATGAAAATCTTTGGCCAGATCTATTTTGGATTCTAGGTTTAACTAATGAGGTCAATCACTCTTAAATGGCACTACAGTGATGTTATCTCCATTTCTTCATTTATTTATTCTATCCTTATTCATACTTTATTCTGCTTCCTATGTTTCTCTAGATGTGCTAAATAAATTCTAGGAGTGTTACTCACTGTTCTCCAACTTTCAAAGTGTTTCCATTGATTAGTGATTCATAAGGATAGTATGAAACCTCACTTATTGAATTTAATTGCTGGTACCCAATTGTAAGGAAAAATAACATGCTTTAATAATAAAAATAGGTAGCATTCATAAAGTACTTTAAGTTCTGCAAAGTGCTTTACAAATATTATCTCATTTAATCTTCACAACCTTGGGCATTAGTTGCTATTATTATCCCCATTTTATTTATGAAGAAACTAAGATATCAAGGGACTTGCCCAAAGTTACACAGCTAGTAAGTAACTGAGGCTTGATTTGAACTCAGGTCTTTCTGATTCCATGCCCAACACTCTATCCACTGTACCAAATAGCTTCTTAGAATTTAGAGAATTATATACAATTAAATGGATTATATCATTGGGCAAAGAGTTAGAAAAAACTATGGGCCAAGAAATAAAATTAAGTTTGTAAATAGCTTTTAAAATACATGTAAACAAGTTATTAAAATAACTGAAAATAGTAGGCACATATAGAAAAAGGTTCACATCAGTCCAGTTATTACTGCTAATGTAAAACAGGTTAGAGTATTAATTGGCTAGTGTTGGACATTAAACTAAAGGACTGTTTAGTTTTTCTTGTTAAATAGAATACCCACTTAAGGTGTGACTAGTATAATTTATAAATTCAACTGAAGAAAGAAAATGTCTATGCAAATGTTCATTTACAGTTCAAATAGATATTTTGGTTTATAAGCATTTTTTTATTAAGCATAAAATAATTCTCTAACAACAGACATTAGATCAATGAACATTTAACATGTGTCCATGTCAATGCCTAAAAATGGGTGGGGTATATACATACCTATCTGTTCTTCATTTCTGAAGATGAAACCAGTAATAGTAATTATAATATGTGGATGGCTGAAGAAACTAATGCCAGACCAGTAACTATTTCTAAACTGTGCGTATACTATTAGAGAATTTGGGTAACTGACTGTGGGATGACCAAGTTACCTTTGAGTTCTGACATCAACATGTTTAACCTCTATCATTCCTTACCTTGGGTGAAAAATTTTGTTCAGTTAAAATTGGTATTCTTTAATGTGTGATTTTTTTGGTTGGCTGCTTATAAAATCATCTTCCAGTCATTGTAGTCTTAAGAGTCTTACAGTAATGTGTCTGAGTGAGTCTAGATTTATCCCTGATGGCATATCCTGTGAATTCTGTAATCTGTCCCTTGATTTTAATATTTCTGGAAAATTTTCTTAAATAGTTTTATAAAATATGGTGATAAGAATATTTTTTTAGTCACTATTTTTAAAGGTAGTAACTCTTATGTACTCTCTAAGTTCTGTCCTGCGGATCTGTTACTTTTGTTTGCAAAGCTTCCAAGCATTCCTCCACTTGAGTCATCCCTTGAATTCCTTTTCCCTTTGTTTATATCATTCCATACAAGAGAAGAACTGTTCTACCGTTTTACTGTATGCTTCAGGAGTATTTCCAAATTACTGAGTTTCATTATCTTGCCTAGTTCCTTCTTCACTAATTTCATTTCTTCTTTTATTTCCTTAAGTTTATTTATCATTATCCATTTTATGGTTTTGACTTCATTTCTAAGGCTATTGTTGAGGTTAATTTGTCTTATTTCCCTTTCTGTGGTTTTGTTTGAGTTTCTTTTGATATATATTCTTTATTCCTTGTTTTGGAATGCATCCTGTCTCTTCTGGATCATTTTTCCTTTCCTGGGAAACCACTATCTTTTGAGGCTTTTTTTGTTATTGCCTTCAAGGGGGCTGCTAAGAGGCTCAACACTCTTGCCACCTCTAATGCACCATCTATCTACTCAAAAATCTAGAACTTCACAATCTCAAAGGATCTTTAGAGATCATCATTTTGCAAATAAAGAAAATGAAGCCCAGAGATGGTGACTTGATCCTCAAGGTCAAATAGCTTGGTTGGTAAAGATGACCTTAATGTTTCTAGCTATTTCAAAATCTTATTTAATTGTATTTATGCTTTGGGTGGGGGGAAAGGGGCTTATGACTGGCTTGATACTTTTGTCCTTCAATACAATCAATACTCTAGTCCTTATCCCAGGATTTGAGCTGGAAGAGAATTTAGAAATTATCTGTTCTACCCCACTAATTTTAGAAATGAAGAAACTAAAGCCCAGAGAGGTTAAGTCACTTGCTCACAATCACACAAGTGGTATGCAGGAGAGTTAACATCTAAACCTATGCCTTATGTATGACTGCAAATCTGGTCCTCTTCTACCATCTCTTCATTTGACATTTTCTAACCTGACCTTGTTGGGAAATAGCTGTTCGGTGCTAGCATCAGATTAACAAATAATGTACTTATCTATATGAAAAGCAGTAGGGTAGGCATTCTCATAATGGTAAATGATATCACTCCAAATACACCAGAATTTTTATAACCTGAGACCTACTGATGACCCTGCCCAGTCACTTGGCATTCTGGAAGACATGCAGATTGTACTGATGAAATTCTTTAAGAAGGTGGATATCCACCATGAATCGACCTTAGTTATTTCACTACATAGAAGTAAGTTAATCCTGCTGCTTTATGGACCCTTAGCTAGTTCTGGAGTTTGTTGTCATACTGCTGGCAAGTGTTTACTATTTTCTCCCAAAACGTGTTTCATCTTGATTTGTGTTTCTACCTTTTTCTCTATCAGGACATTATCTGATAAATTGTTCTCTAAGTGGCAAAACAAAGTGACAGTTTTCATGAGTATGAATGATGTCAATCTCTGGCTTGTAGTGCAATTTCTGCTGGCATGGTTCATCCATTGTCAGCCATCCTTGTTTCACGACCAACCCAGTGCCTCTGAGTGTAACCATCTGCCTCTTCCCCCCAACCTTCTGCAAAGCTCTTATTTTGTCATGTGATAATTCAGGAGGATTCAACATGTTCTTTCTATTGCAAGTCAGGTGACCCAAGCTCCTGCTCTTTACTCTTCCTTGTAGATAAATGTTCTAATATGAAAATCATCATAGGCAGCACTAAGACGTTGAACATTTCTGCCCTGATTTTCCCGGGCACCTCATGAATCTAGTTGAAACTGATCTAAGTTGCTTTGCATATTCTAGTCCATTTTTCATCCATGATGTTATCCTTCCCAAATCACTATGGTGGATCACACTTGCAGATGGGTTTCATGGCATTTGTTGGAGACTTCATATGTACATAAGACTGAGAGGGCACCAGCAGAGTAAAAGCTGACTTGTGCAAGAGACCAACAAGTATGAGCCATGATAAGGAAACCAGGAATTGCCTTCATGGAAAGGAGAGTGAATGCCTTAAACCTATTCTTATACTCCTTCCCTGCCTCCCCAGTCCCCAGTCCCACTCACTACTCTGCCTGGACTCATTATAGAAACATGACAGCTTTCCATTACCACAGAGCTGGAATGAGACAAATCTTCTGTTGTTGGACTGGACCTATGTCAGAATCAGAGCTTCAGGCATCAGGCCCTTATCTCTAGGACATAGTCCTCTAGAGACTCAGATATCAGACTTCTTGCTATCAGGACCTTGTCTATAAGCCAAGGACTGAGTTTGGACTCTAGGCCTCTGACCTCCAGGACCACAGTCACAGGCACCACCTCCAACATCCTATCCAGGGCTTGAACCTTAAGGCCCAACCTTTTTTGCCATGAGTACTCCATCTAGGAACAGGGTTTCTAATACTAGGCACAATTTCCCTTCTTTCCTAATGCTTGATAGAGAACTGACACTCCCTTTTGCCATTCTAAGGCTCTTCAAGGAAGGAGATCCAGTCAGTAGGTAATGAATTCCCATCCTAGAGTTAGCAAGGGCATCTAGGTGACACAGTGGACAGAGTGCCGGGCCTGGAGTCAGGAAGACCTGAGCTCAAATCTGAATTCAGACAGATTACTAGCTGTATGATCTTGGTCAAGTCACTTAACCCTGTCTGCCTCAGCTTCTAAAATGAGCTGGAGAAGAAAATAGCAAACCACCCAAGTATCTTTGCCAAGAAAACCCTGAATGGGGTCATGAAGAGTAGGACACAACTGAACAACAAAATAGTTAGCAAATGCCTACCTCTTCCTAAACCTGTTATGATTACAGCCTAGATGAAAATCCGTTTCCCATACTATTGCTTCCTTATCTCTCATCCCCACTGATTTTAGCTCTAGTCATACTGAATATTTGTCCTGTTTTGCTCTCCCCTTCTACCACGCCACATGGAATATCATTCTATTGTTAAACTTCTCATTATCTTAGACCTTTTCCTCTATAGCTCCTTTCATTTTCTGACAGTTATAGAAATTTCGTTGGCCTCAAAATACATTGGATGTTCTAATGATGTCTCAAATTTGAGAAGTACAAAGGAGAACTTTATTTTTCCCTTCAAACTACCCCCCTGCAATTTCTCTACTTCTGTCAAAGGCACCACCATCCTTTTGGTATCTCAGGTTCTTAATGCTGACAGCATCTCTCACTCCCTACCACAACATATCCAATCAGATGCTGAAGCCTGCTCTTTCTATCTCCATAATCTATTTATATCTAACTTGAGTTCAGACCCTAATCATACCTCTCACCTACATTATTACAACAGCTTCCTTCAACAGCCTCACTGCCTCAAGTCTCTCTCCATTCTAATTCATCCTCCAAACAGTTGCCAAAGTGATTTTCCTTAAACACAGATCTGAAAACCGTCACCACCCTACTCCAAACCTCTAGTAATTCTCTATTGCCTCTACAATACAATATAAACTCTTTAGCTTTTAAAGCCATTCACGACCTGGCCCCAATTACCTTTCAAAGCTTACAATGCATTTCTTAGGGTACATTTACTTCCCTCCCACACTGTGATCTTGCCAAACTGGCCTTCTCTCATTTCTCATGTGAAGCACCACATCTCCATCTCTGTGCCTCAGTACTGGCCAAGCCCCAAGCTGCAACATGCTCCTGCCTCACCACTGTCTCACATAATCCTTCTCTTCCTTCAAGACACAGCTCAAACACCATGAAGCCTGTCCTGATCCACCAGCTACTAACCCTCACTAACCACCTTGTATTTAATTTTATTTATTCCCTTTATACTTATGTAGCACATACTATATATGTATATGGTATCTTTTTGCTAGGATGTAAGTGTATTGTAAATATGGACTGTTTCATGCTATGTATTTAACTTTTCAGAACCTATCACTCTACCTGGCCCTGAGCAGGTGCTTAATACATGCCTGTTGCTTGACTAACTGGATTTTTGATCAGTCCCTCCAGCACTAGACATACTTTCTTGAATGTCCCATAATACACTACACCAAGAGAAACAAGAGAAATATACCTTTCTCCCCATTGCTACTTCCAGCAGCTACTTCCTTTCTCAGCAACTAATTCCTCTTTGTTTGGAGCTGGCACACTCCCCCTCTGCCTCTCAATACATACACATACACATATTCGTGTGTGTGTATGTGTGTGTGTGTGTGCGCACACATGTGTGTATTCCTTTCTACATCCTAATATCTAGATTTATATTACACACTCCCTTACCCCCTCCCCCAATCTTGATCTTGGTAGCAGTTATCTACCAGTCTCCAGGTCATTCTCTCTGCTTTCTCAAGGAGTCATCACCAATTTAGACTGCATATATTTTATTCACACATAATCGTGTGCATGTTGCTTCCCCAATTAGACTATGAAGTCCTTGAGAGTAGGGACTGTCTTTTGCCATTTTTTTTTTAAATTTCCAGTGCTTGGCACAGTACCTGGCACATAATAAGTACTTAATAAATGCTTAGTGACTGTTTCTTTTTCCGCATCTCAACCCTAGCTCCTTGAGGATTTCACCATACATATGTGGCTCTGTTTCCTCAAAACATCCTGGCCTGCAAAGTCATTAGTCTCCTTAAATCTCATGAACTTCACTTTCATTCTACTTCATCCACACACAGAGATAGTCATACCCTTGATCTCACAATCCCATGTGGCACTCACATTATTGAGAACTTTGACATTTCACTATCTAACCATTATTTCCTACCCTTCTCTCTCCATGTGCCTCAATGGCCCTTCCTATTATTCATAGCCACTTTGTGACTGCCTCAGTGCTCTCCCAGGCCATCAATTTTATTCTGAGCTGATTTTTCTCCTTTCCCAAGCTTGACTCTATAGTTAATCAGTTCAATTATATCTTGCTCTACGCTCTTGAATCCTTTTATCTCTTTTCTTACCCATTCACCCCTTGCTAAACTCTAAATCTGGGTTTCCTGTACCATCTACTTTCCCTGCTCCGACTATGCTATGCTGGAGGAAGTCACATAACTTTATTGACTAGGCCTCTGACAAATGTATGTTACCTAATCTCAACTGAGCCCTTGCTGCTCCACAGAAACCATTTTTTTCCATCTCTAATTGACTGGTACTCCTCACAGCAATTATGCCAAATCTCTTCTTTTTTCCAAGTCTCCTATACACACCATTTGCTTATGTCTCCTCCTAAGAAGATCTTACCTCATATTTTACTGAGAAAATAGTGGCCATAAGTCATAAGCTCACTCCTTTACTCTACTCAGTACCCACCCCCAAAATTCCTCGATATTTTCCCCAATCTCTCCTTTACTCCTTTCTCTAATAAAGAGATGGTCCTTCCCTTCATCAATACCAACTCCTCTATTTGTGTCCCTATTCCTGTCACCTAATGTGTCTTCCATGAATGCCCTCTCAATCAACCCCACTACTCCTGCCTAATCTTTAGTCTCTATCTACTGGCTCTTTCTTCATTGTTGACAAATACGACCAGGTTCCCCCCATCCTAAAAAACAGATAAAATCAAATCAAATCTGCACCTCCACTTGACCCTGCCAACCCTTCAACCTATCATCCTGTTATCTCTCATTCCTTTCAGAACCAAACTCCTAGAGGAGGGAAAAAGTTGTTTACACTTGTTGCTTCTGCTTCCTCTACTTTAACTCACTTCTAAACCCATTCCAATTTCACTTCTCACTTCACTCACTTGAAACTTCAGTCTCCAATGTTAGCAATGATCTCTTAATCAAATAAGCTTTTTCCTGGTCTTTATCATTCTTGCTCTCTCTATAGCAACTTGACGTCCTTAAGTATCTCAAACTCAACATGACTCATAAAGAACTCATATCCTTTTCTCCCAAACCATTCTTCTTCCTTTCCGACTTTGCCAAAGGCAAAGGCTATCTTTCCAGCCATCCAGATGTGTAAATTCAGTGCCATTCTTATCTCTCCATTCTGCCTCATTACTTATATTTAATAAGTTGCCAAGCCTTTCCAACTCTACCACCAAAACATCTCTCACATCTGTCCTCTTCTCTTGACTCATGACTACTACCATCTCTCCTTTTTGACTATTACAACAATTAATTGGCCTCTCTGCTTCCATTCTGTCCCTTCTTCAATCCATCCTCTACACAGAAGTCAAAAGTATATTTTTAAACCATTTTTTGTCTTTCTATATCATTTCTCTGATGAAGAAGTTCCAGTGTTTCCCTTTGCTTTTAGTTTAAAACATAAACTCCTCTATTTGAGAGTTAAAACCCTTTACACTCTGACTCCAATCTATCCTTTCACATTTATTTCATATTACTCCATAGAACTCATGCTATGTTCTTATCAAGATGACTTATTTTTGTTCCTTAAACACAACATTTCATTTCTGGCACTCACACCTCTGCACAGGCTATCCCTGCCTCTTCCCCCATGGGGGATCCTTTCCTTCCTCATCTCCACCTCTTGTTCTTCTCAGCTACCTTCAAAGGGCAGCTCAAGTTCCACTTCCTACACAAGGATATAACTCCTGATCCCACTACTTGTGAGTGCTCCCCCATCATAATCTGCCTTACATTTGTTTTCTGTATACTTTGTATTTACTAATCTAAGTATCTGTTCCCTTCAGCAGTATGTTTTTTAAGGGCAAGGATTGTTTCTTTTATTAATTTTTTTTGTCTTTGTAACCTTGGGACCTTGAAGATAATAGATGCTGTCACATAAATAGATGTATTTATTAAATACCACTGCATAACGTTTAGGACAGAATTTAGTATGCTATGGGCATTCAATAAATCATAACTGAGTCAATGATAAATTACTCTCTTAAATACTTGGCTATGAATGGGAAAGTAGTGCTAAGAAAGTGATATTCATTTGTATTTATTTCTCACTTAAAGTAGTAATACTAAGTTTATTATAGTTCTTCTGTTCTACATTGGCCATTAAAAGGTCAATTCATCGACTCATGCCAGCTCTAAGAAATGTTAATACTGTTCTACTGTTTTAACCTTTGGATAACATTTCTAATGTTTAGAAAACTCGTATTTCAGTTTTTAAAACTAAGCTTTAAGTTTTTAACTCAGTAAAACAAAAAGCCGTATCATAAGCAATGTAAGGATGACTTCCTATTTTTGATATTCATAAATTTTCTAGCAATATTTAAATTTTAGTGTCATCTAATCGAAATGAGATAGGACAGCTTTTGACAGGATACTTGCACTTCACTTATTTATTTCTTAATTACTAAATTACTAAAACTGCATTGAACATATTCTAAAATCAATTTATGTCAGTTCACATCTTCTTTGCTCTTGTTGATCCTACAGGAATACCACTTCCCATTCAGTAGGAATACAAAATATTCTACTATTTTCTTGAGCAGCTTTGTCTAAGGTTATCAATAGTCTCCTACCTGTCAAATATGAATGGCTTTTCCTCAGTCCTTACCTTTGCTAACCACTGGACATCATCAACTGGATATATATGCCATAAGCATCTCAGATTCAGCATGTCCAAAGGAGAAATCATTTTCTTTTCCCCCAAAATCTCCCCTTTTCAAACTTTTCTAATTCTGTCAAAGGTAATACCATCTTTCAAATCACTCAGGTTTGTAACCTGGGAGTCATTCTAGAATCTTCATTCCCCCTCGACCTCCATATCCAATAAGCAAAACACTTCCATAGTAGTCATGTTGTGAAAAATTAACTATATTTCCCTTCATCCTATCTCACCCCTCATTTACTCTATTCTCTCTTTCGACCTGTCCCTCCTCAGAAGTGTTTGCTTCTTGATTACCCCCCTCCCCCAATCTGCCTTCCCCTCTATCATCCTCCCACTTTCTTATCCCCTTCTTCCCTATTTTCCTGTAGGGTAAGATAGATTGCCATACCCAATTGAGTATGTATGTTATTCTCTTCTTAAGCCAAATCCAATGAGAATGAGATTCACTCATTCCCTCTTACTTTCCTCCACTTCCTTTCTACTGTAAAAGCTTTCTCTTGTCTGTTTTATGTGAGATAATTAACCCCATTCTACCTCTCCCTTTCTCCTTCTCCCAGTATAATCCTCTCTCACCCCTTAATTTTATTTTTAGATATCACCCCTTCATTTTCAACTCACCCTGTGCCCTCTATCTATCTATCTATCTATCTATCTATCTATCTATCTATCTATCTATCTATCTATCTATCTATCT